>NW_015387345.1:293175-301524 GCF_001527695.2 Protobothrops mucrosquamatus | reverse complement strand
TCTTGCCCCAATGGATTTTGACTACACACAGGGGTTGCCACAGAAAAATAGGATGAATTATGGAAAACTCTGCTCCTCAGTGACATCACTGCCCAAGCCCCTCCCTTGTACATGTCTCATTCTTGCTTGCTAAGCATGGAGAACATGCTCAGTGGCTTGTTTTCTGGCAATAATTGCCAATAACCAGCCAGGAGCATGTTAGCTCGTTCTGGCCTATTTTTTGCTGCCAAGAAATAATTAAACCATTAAAATTATGTTTTGCTATCCTTGGTTTAGATTTAAAAAACAATCTGAGAATTAAAGTTACACAACTGGTTCTTTATTGCATTCCAATATATTTGTATAAAAAAGGATTGTCTAAGACAGCATTTTATTGGAGATATAATAAGGATAATGATTCTTTATAACATGTGTTTTTACAATGTCCTATACATAACAGGTTTGGGAAGAAAGTAGTGGTAAAAGCTAAAATTTTCAGAGGATGATCTTCCCTTGAACTATATATGAACTATATTGAATCTGGAATTTCCATGAACTACATGGAATTTAAAAACTGGACAATGTCAATGGATTCTCCCTGCCCTCGCTAAGGCTAAAAGGCTGACATTGCAACACTGGAAAGGTAAATGTATGGACACCCCATTCACTCAATGGATTGATGACCTATGATTGATTGTCACCTATGAGCAGATCACCTATAAACATAGATTTTGGATGGAGAAGTATAATCAAATATGAAACTCAATTATTCCAAATACAGTAGATTAGTTAAAAAAACATGAATATATAAATGAATTAGACATGTATATTCCCTGAATATTTGCATTAGACTATGTAAATATCTAGAGTAATAGAGTAATATATATATTAGTCTATATATAATTACAACTATTAATTGTTATAATAGTATATTATACTTTGCTTCTATTTTTATATTGCATTTCCCCCTTTCTAAAGCACTTTTTGGGCGCAGTTTTTATACATTAAGAGCAGTCCCCATCCATGCTAGTTTCGCCCTGTGTGTGAACCCAGCCATAAAGTTATAAACCATACTTGTTGGCTTTATTTAATATGGGAAGCCTACCATGGTGATTTATGCCATAAACCAAGGTTAAAACAAAGCATGGCTTAAAGCACAGGGTGTATCCAGCCAATAAATTGGAGTTCTGTGGAGGTAGTACAGAAAGAAAATGGCTTTGCAAAACCCAAGAACAGAACAGCATGTAGGTTTAAAATTAGGTGAATAAAGCTGCTTAGAGTCCACGGGGTTAACATGTGGAATGTCATTCATAACCTGTTGGAATGTCTCAACTACTATTAACACATATTTCAGCACCTGGAATTTGAGCTCACTGATACAATGTAAGATTAAAAGATCTCTTTCACCCCAAAGTCCTACTACACACCTGCTCTCTTGGGAACAGATGCTCCAGTGACTGAAATACTTATCTGAGTTTCCCAACTATAAACCTTGATCTGTTGGTATTTATTTAGATAATCCCTCTCCCCATCCAGATCCAGAAAAGATAATTCTTTTGCAAGGTTACCATGATTAGTTCATCCTGCACTGAGCGTACAAGAACTCTTACAACAACACTCTTACACAGTGGAGGCATTTTGTGCATTCGCTGCGTCACACAGGGGGACTTGGTCTAGGGTTGTATGAATTGAACAGACAACTCAGGCAGGTCTTCTTGCTCAGGGTGTATGATGTTTTTCAGAAAGAAGGCTGTTCTTGGTCTGTGGGTGGTATGCTGATAAATATATTTACATAAATAAATAAGCAGGCAGCCACATCCAAGTCCTTGAAACAGAGCGTGCACCTGCTCAGGATAGGGGCTACCCAGGAAACAATGAGTTCTAATCTGGCCTTAGGCATGAAAGCCGGCTGGATGACTTTGGGCCAATCACCAGGAGACTGTGAATTCTAGTTCCAACTTAGGGTTGACAGATGGCTGGGTGACTTTGGGCCAGTCACTCTCACACAGTCCATCTCATTCCACAGAATTGTTGTTATGGGGAAAACAGGAGGAAGAAGGAATATTATGTATGTATGTATGTATGCATGCCACTTTAAATTATTTATAAAAATAATACAGGTGGCATGGAAATACATTTAAAAAGGAAACAAACAATAAACAGCTAGGAAAGATTATCTTCATAGATGATGAAGAGATGAGAAGAGTGTCAAAAATTGTCTGATAAGTAGAAGGCTTACTTTGCTTCCCGTGTTGACTTGAAACCACATTTGCTAATACCCTTGAACGGGATTATTTATTGTTGCACAGCTTCTCGCCATGTTAAGGGGGCTTAGCATGTTAGGGAGGGGGCTGCAGCTGTGTTAACATAAGCCATGGTTTATGGCTTAGCATATAGAGCTCACCAGCCAATTGTGCTCATTTAAAAAAGCACTGTTTGCTTAATGTGAGAAATGAACATTCAACTTCCTGTCAGCCCCCCCCCCCCGAACTTCGATGGGTGAAGAAACGTTGTGCAACTCTCCAAAACACATCGGCACAACAAATAAGTGTGGCACGATGGGAAAATGTGTGAATGTGCAGGAGCCCTTGTGGTACAGTTGGTTAAACTGCAGTATTGCAGGCAAACTCTACCCATAGCCTGTAGTTTGATCCTGATGGGGCTCAAGGCTGACTCAGCATTCCATCCTTTTGAGGTCGATAAAATGAGGACCCAGATTGTTGGGGGGCAATATGCAAATAATGCTCATATTGTAAACTGCCCAGAGAATGCTGTAAAGCACTATGGGGTGGTATACAGGTAGTCCTCAATGGATGACGACAATTGAGCCTGAAATTTCTGTCGCTAAGTGAGACATTTGTTAAACGGGTTTTGTTCCATTTTATGACTTTCCTTGCCACAGTTGTTAAGTGAATCACTGCAGGCGTAAAATGGTTGTTAAGTGAATCTGTCTTCCCCATAGATTTTGCTTGTCAGAAAGTTGCAAAAGGTGATCCCCTGACCCCAGAGCACTGCAACTGTCATAAATATGAGTCAATTGCCAAACCTCTGAACTTTGATCACGTGACCATGGGGATGTTGAAATGGTCCTAAGTGTGAAAAATGGTCATAGGTCACTTTTTTCAGTGCTGTTGTAACTTCGAATTGTCACTAAGTGAACTGTTGTAAGTCAAGGACTCCCTGTATAAGACTAAATGCCATTTCAATTATTGCTAAATCTGTGCTTCTAGCTCAGCATTTGTACGGCCCTTCCAAACAAGCCAGTTTTGTAGCACACAGTGTTTCTTTCAAGGGGGACAGAGTTAATATCCCTAGTGGCTACTAATATCTAGCACAGGCCCATAAAATCATTAGGAGCAATGCTACACAGCAGCAGAAAATCTTTGCCGAAAGAGTCAGCCTGGTAACTATTCGAGAAAGGACGACACATTCCTGCAAGCTAGCAGAAAAGTTCAGGGTGAAAAGAATCTTGGGGGGGGGGGGATGAGGGTGGAAAGACAGATACTTGCACTTTTAAGCTATCTCTGCCTTTGCTGGCTAAGCAGATTTTGATTATTATCATGACTCTCAATTGGCTGCAGAGGTTGCTGGGCCCTGGAAGAAGGAGGAGGAGGCTAGGAGAGTACAATGGATTAATATATTCCAAGTTAATAGCTGTCTGAGATAAATCTTCCAACCTTTCTGCCTTTTCTGTGTCTCCTGCTCTTTAGCCCTCTGTTTGGGGAGGAGCTGTTTTATGGTGTCTCGGAGTCTCCGGGTGTCTATAAGTAATGCTGTATACGCAGATGTGGATGTGCACGCAAGTGTGTAATGAGAATCTATGAGATCAGTGAACCACTGCGGGGTAGAGGCTGGTGAGCTGGGCTTGCAAGAGAGAAACTAAAGAGCTGGGTGCGTAAATGTGTCCAAGTAAGCCAAACAGTTGCAAAACTTAAGGCCGTTCGAGGAATGGTGGACACAAAACATTTGAGAACACAAATGTGTTAAATTTTAGAATCTATTTGATTTTATGGTGGCTAGGAAATCAATCAGCATGGTAAAAATGATGTGTTTGCTTTTTTTTTTTTAACTGTAAAACTGTAATTTCGCTCTTTGAAGAAATGGGATGTTAGAGAAACTTTAGGAAATTTTCACCTGTTGGAAATGGCAGAGGGATACAGGTCGTCCTCGACGTACAACCAGAATGGAACCTGCCCATCGCGGTTGTAAGTTGTGACGGTCATAAACTGGGTCACCCACGTAACCTACTTATTTTTATGACCTTTTTTGCAATGGTTATTAAGTCAACGCCGCAATCATCAAGCTAACCAACGGTTCAATATGGAACAGTTTTGCCAAAAAACTGATGTAAATACCAGTTTTTGGCAAAATCCATTGAAAATCAAGGTCATGTGATGGCCAGTTGCTGAGCATCTGACTTGCAGTCATGTGACTGCAGGGAGGAGCCAGCCGTCAGAGCTTCAGAATTGGATCATAAGTACCAGAGGGAGATCTGTTGCAACTTTAAACAGTCACTGGTCATAAGTGGAGAATTACCTTTATTTTATTTATGAATATGAAGATATATCCCACAAAGCACAGCAATGTTCTCTATTTCTGCTATAACGGGTAGGCAACCTTGGCTCTTTTATGACTCGTGGACTTCAACTCCCAGAATTCCTGAGCCAGCCATGCTGAGGGGAAAGGGAGAGGTTTCCAAGCTGAGCCATGCTGGCTCAGGAATTCTGGGAGTTGAAGTCCACGCGTCATAAAAGAGCCAAGGTTGCCTACCCCTGTAGAAAATTGATTCCCAGAATTCTCTGGGATGGCCAAATTTGTTATGGATTTCTGGGAATTGAAGTCCATATATCTGGAGAACATCGAAGCTGTCAAAGGCTGTATAACAGACTGATGAGCAACGTAGCTAAATTTCTGTAATAAACCCCAGAACAGAAGACTTAGGGTACTAACGCTGTAACAGCGCTACAACTAGCAATATGAGAATGATGTTTAATTAAGATTGCAGGTTGACAGGGTGACAGATAACACAGGAACCGCTTGATCACAGGCAAATTGTCTGAAATTCTTTGTTCTCACAAGCAGATGTGTGGCGATCTAGATAATGCTATCAGCAGAAAACAGTTTTTTTGCAAGGAGCAATGCCCATTAAAATCCAATTAGAAAGACCCAGTCATAATCTTTGATAAATGGTTTTGATTAGTCATGCTGATTGCTTAATTAATGGGTTTAGCTAGCCGTGGGTGGGTGGGGGTGGGTAGAAAATGGTGACAAAAGAGCGGAGGGCCCCTCCATTTTTATCTTTCAGCAAGATCTGCAGAGAGACAGCTGTAGCAATAGATTATGACTGAATGATGTTTTGCAGTGTGGAACATGACTTAAATCCAGGGAATTGTGGCTAGGCATGAAACTCACATGGGGCTACTGGAATATAACAGCCTTCCCAATCTGGTACCTTTAAACTCCCGGAAGTTTCAGCCAGAATAAGCTGCATTGAATTTCTATTTAAATTGAATTTATAAATTAAATGAGAGTTTCTAAAATCAAACAGATGAAAGCTAATAGATGCATTTCTTTTCTTCTTTTTTTTTTGCAAAGCCACATCAGTTTGTTTTCCTTTTTGGAAATCATAAACTTGGAGGCAAGGTCAAATGATCTGCTGTAGATGTGAACAGGAATGTCCTGTGGAAAGCGAAGAGGTGGTCCTTTTCACTATTTAACACTATTCCAAAGGTATCTTTACCTGTAGATGCCGCAGCCCTGCCTAACCTCATTGTAGTGTTCCCCAAATACTGCAGGTTGAAGTGGCTTTTGTTCCTTATTTGTCAGTTTCTCTGTGTTGATCAGTTTCACACACATCTTCCCAATAAAAAACTTGTTTATCCGTTAGTCACTTTTACTCTACAGGCCTCCCTTGCTCTTCTCTGGAGCCAACTATGCTGTCTTTTGGTATGTTTCACATAATTTTAATTTGGGACATGTCCAAATAGGGTGTTGGAGAACAGGCACACAAACTAGGCTGGGGAATTCTGGGAGTTGAAGTCCACACATCTTCGAGTTGCCAAAGATGAGAACATTAATCTAGGACAGGGGTAGGCAACCTTGGCTCTTTTATGACTCGTGGACTTCAACTCCCAGAATTCCTGAGCCAGCATGGCTCAGCTTGGAAACCTCTCCCTGTCCCCTCAGTATGGCTGGCTCAGGAATTCTGGGAGTTGAAGTCCAGGAGTCATAAAAGAGCCAAGGTTGCCTACCTCTGATCTAGGAGAACAACTTTTTGAAAACCAGTTTTGTGTCTTAACCGGGTATATATATTGTAGCATTCTTCTTTCCCATTAAAACCAAGAAGCTCTTTATTCTTGTCCGGCCTTCAGGAATGAGGCTCCTGAGAGTATAGGTAGCCCATTCATTTAGCAATGATTTGAAATTAACAGCGGCAAGTGATTTACGACCTGCCCTCGATTACGACCATAGGAGCACCCCTCCCCATCACAACTGGCAACTGGCATGTATTTATGACGGTTGCAGCATCCCAGGTTCACATGATTGCCATTTGTGACTTTTCCAGCACAGTTTCCGACAAGCAAAGTCAATGGGGTAAGCTGGATTGGCTTAATGACTGTGTGACTCATTTAACAATAGTGGTGATCTGCAAACCTGGCAAAAAAAAAATTGTAAAATCAGGCATGACTTAATAATTTGATGCTTAACAACAAAAATCCTGCTGGTTATGGTCGTAAGTCGAGGTTTGCCTGTGACTATTCCTTGAATTGCCTTGTGCCTTCAATTTATGGCACAAAGGTTTCCGACTACAAGTAATCCTCAATTTACAACCACAACTGAGCCCAAAATTTCTGTAGCTAAGTGAAACATTTGTTAAGTGAATTTTGCCCCATTTTACGACCTTTCTTGCCACAGTTGTTAAGTGAATCACTGCAGTTGTTAGGAACACGGTTGTTAAGTGAATCTGGCTTCTCCATTGATTTTGCTTACAAGAAAGTTGCAAAAGTGGATCACATGATCCTGGGATGCTGCAACTGTCATAAATATGAGTCAATTGCCCAGCATCTGAATTTTGATCAACTGACCTTGGGGTTGCTGCAATGGTCGTGTGAAAAACGGTCATAAGCAGTGGTGGGATTCAAATATGTGAACAACCAGTTCTCTGTGTGGATGCCGCTTCCGGAAGTCCATTCTGGGCCTGGGTAACAAAAAATTAGCTACCGGTTCTGCCAAAGTGGTGCAAACCGGCTGAATCCCACCCCTGGTCATAAGTCACTTTTTTCAGTGCCGTTGTAACTTTGAACGGTCACTAAATGAACTGTTGTAAGTCGAGGACTACCTGTACACAATTACTACAACTGAAGCCTTATAAGTAAACATATTCATAAGGAAAACAAGACAGCAGGAATTTACGCATTTCCCTTGTAGCTGCACAGTGGATAGAGCTGAGCACAGATCCAAAGGGCAAAATATAATTTGAAGCACAGGTGGGAGTGATTGTTACACCTGCCAGGAGCATCTTAAACCAAATGGATCTTTTCCTGAAGTTATGAAGCCAAGGGATCCCAGAAGATCAAGCAATGGGGATAGAATGCGATCCATCTGAGATCTCACCAGATTGTTACACAGCCTCCTGGACAGTGAGTTCTAAATTGCTTTTATATTTTGCACTAGGCCTCTTGGGCAGTTGATTTAAGAAGTTTTCATTGACATTTTTCCTTCCTGTAAACTTTCACCCATTAACGTGGTTCAAGTGGAAATATTGAAAAGGGAGTAGTAGTGCACTAAAAAGGATATAAAACTTTATTAATCTACAGGCTTTGAAAATCAAGTCATGGCCTGCTCTAAGAAAGTGAGCCAAAGTAGATCAAAGAATTTTAAAAGTGGGTGAGGCAAGAATACTATTACACAACTATCAGTGCGGTTGGGTAAGTAATATGTAAGCAAACCAATCTCTGCCCTTGTTTAAATCAATCTGTCCTGTTACACCATCGTGTCATTGATAGTAGCATACCTGTAGGAGTTTAATATTTAGAAACTACCTGTTAAATGAACACAGTTGTGTTTTATTAAAGTGCATTTAAAATTTAAATATCTGAACCCTGTTTTATATGAATCTCCCTTCTCTGACACCTTGACTTAACCCATCCCTCATTTAAAACTGGACAAACATAGGGTCTTAAAAAAAAGACCCACACTTGGGTAAGGCCACACTTGGAATACTGCATCCAGTTTTGGTCACCATGATGTAAAAAAGATGTTGAGACTCTAGAAAGAGTACAGAGAAGAGCAACAAAGATGATTAGGGGACTGGAGGCTAAAGCATATAAGGAACAGTTGCTGGAATTGGGTATGTCTAGTTTAATGAAT
>NW_015387345.1:250922-293075 GCF_001527695.2 Protobothrops mucrosquamatus | reverse complement strand
AGCAGTGTTCCAATATCTCAGGGGCTGCCACAAAGAAGAGGGAGTCAAGCTATTCTCCAAAGCGCCTGAAGGCAGGACAAGAAGCAACGGATGGAAACTAATCAAGGAGAGAAGCAACCTAGAACTAAGGAGAAACTTCCTGACAGTTAGAACAATTAACCAGTGGAACAACCTGCCTCCAGAAGCAGTGAATGCTCCAGCACTGAAGTTTTTAAGAAGAAACTGGAAAGCCATTTGTCCGAAATGGTATAGGACAGGGGTGTCAAACTCAATTTCATTGAGGGCCGCATCAGCATTGTGGTTGCCCTGGGGGGGGGGACGGGTGGGTGTGGCCAAGGTGGGTGTAGTCTACTGGGTGGGTGTGGATGGAGTGGGTGTGGCCTATTGGGTGGGCATGGCCAGCTCTACATCGTTCGCGTCAAGGGTGCCTGTGGGGGCCTGGGCAGGAGTGGGACAGATCTGAGGGTCTCTGGCAGAAGGGGGGGGGGGACTGGGGCAAGTGCCAAGGCATGGTCCACTGGAGGAGCCTCATTGCCTGCTGAAACCCCTCCACCGGAGCCCATCAAGCTGGATATGTGAAGTAGGCGACTGGCCACTTCCAGGTGATGGTGCATTTCTTCATTCCTCACAAAGAGTGACACCTCCCCAGCCTGCAGCCAGGGGGCCGGGCGACGCGGCAGGGGCTGGTTCCTCGCTGTTTCCAGATGGCCTTGTGGAACTAAGACTGAATTTTATTTATTTATTTATTTTATTTATTAAATTTATATACCGCCCTATCTCCCTTACGGGACTCAGGGCGGTGAACAGGCGATACTAAAAACCACGATAATAAATAAATAGTTTCTGTTTTAAAATCGAATTAAATAACAGGCCTGTTCTAAAAACACACCCATACAAAAACCCCCACTGAAACATAACCGAACTACGCCAGGCCGGCCGCACGGAATAGATGGGCCTTCAGGGCTCGTTTCAACATAGAATGCGTTTCAACATAGATGGCCACCACAAAATTGTACATTGGCTCCCGGCCAGCCTAGGCCGGGGCCAAGGCAGTGGGGGCTGTTCAGTCACTGTTTCCAGGATGGCTTCGCAGGCCACATGAAACCACTTCGCGGGCCGCATCTGGCCCCTGGGCCTTGTGTTTGACATGTCTGGTACAGGGTTACCTGCCTGAGCAGGGGGTTGGACTTGATGACCTCCAAGGTCCCTTCCAACTTTTTTTTTATTATTATATAGAAGGGAATTATCATTATCCTGCTGTTTTCCAATGAATTGCTCACCTGGGACAGACACATTTTATTTCTGTTTTATTTATTTGTCAAACAACAATTACAAATTTGAACGAACAAAAGCTAAAATGTGACAGGGACGATAGGCAGGTCAATGCACTTACCGCTAACTCCAAGGTACTCTTTTCAAAAGGCAACTGGATTTTCTTGGTTTGTTTTCTTTGAAAACGTTTCGTGAAAACAACGTCCAGGTGCCTTTTGGGAAAAGAAGAAAAAAAAAAAAGCACCTTTGGGACAACCATGACCAGGATGATTGAGAATCTCCACAGGCACATAAACAACCGTGCCAGATGCCTTTTGCAACGTTGAAAACGACTTCATTCACCACCAGCAAGTTTACCTTCAAGCTCAATCAGAGCTCCTCACTCCTGTTAGGCTTACAGCAGCTCTCTGCCACGCTGATACACCTTAAACCAGCATAACTGAAAATAAACTGAGCCACGACCCGAAAGCTCCCCAAAGAGCTTTCAGAAGTTCCAGTCACTGGAAGATTTTAAGAAGAGATTGGACAGCCACTTGTCTCAAATTGTACAGGGTCTCCTGCTTGAGCAGAGGGTTGGACTAGAAGACCTCCAAGGTCCCTTTCAGCTCTATTCTGATTTAAGGAAACAAGTTAAGTTGCAGGGCCTAGTGGGCGGCGGGAAAGCCGCAAAGCCCAAGGGCAACTCATGTCGCAAATAGCGTTGCGTGTTGCGTGAGAGTGGCTGAGAAAGCGCCAAATCAGTAAGTTGCAACACAAAAGCCGAGAGGGAGGAGCGAACCTTCCTGCTGCCCCGGGCTGAGCAAAAAGTGTGCTTGGCGGGCGGAACGGCTCTCAGCAACTCACGGTCGGCAGAAGCAGAGCGGTGCAAGGAGCAGAAGCAGCCCGGCCTAGGTCGGTAGGCAGAACGTGTCTCTTTGGGCGCGGA
The DNA here is from genome assembly GCF_001527695.2 of Protobothrops mucrosquamatus. Lineage (NCBI taxonomy): Eukaryota > Metazoa > Chordata > Lepidosauria > Squamata > Viperidae > Protobothrops > Protobothrops mucrosquamatus. The sequence continues at coordinate 290,878 of NW_015387345.1, read as the reverse complement.
CTCGAGTGGGTGGGTGGGTGAAGGGCGCGCGTGCAATTGGAAAACAGGCGCGCTTTTGCAGGCGCCAAGTTCCTTTTGCCCGCTGCGTCCTGAAGGCGGATTAGCGTTTTTGCAAAAGTTGCGCCCGCTTGCCAGCTTGCTTGGTGCTAATTCCTAGATGGGAGGGTGGTTGGTGTTTGTGTATGAGAGAGAATTGAGTGAAAGTCGGGCGGTGTTTTCCTTAGAGATCAGCGGAGAGTGCAGCTCTCTCCACGCCTCCCGTCTGAGACTGTGGGAAACCTGCTCACGTGCAGGCTTAGAGACGCGCACCGATCTGCAGGGATTTTTACAAATCCGGAAGAAGCTCTGCTTTCGATAGAAGAGACTGTCTGTAGGTCGGAGCTGAAGTGTGAAGGCTTTTGGTTTGCTTGCAGACGTTTCATTGTCCCGACTAGGTCGCATCATTGGGGCTGGTGAGCTTGGGAGCAAACCCCACACTCCCTCACACTGATGATGTGACCTAGTCGTGGAATGAAACGTCTGCAAACAAGCAAACAAACTGGGAGAGCACCAAGGACTCCAGGCCTCTATTTCGCTGCCTGAATCTTTGATCTGTTGCCTCATTATGGGGAACGGGAATTCTCAGAAGGGCTGTGCAGAAAGGCGTGGGGGTTGCACACCATTCATCTCACTGGTGGATTTCAGTGCCCTGTTGCACAGCTTGGTCGTAGTTCACAGTGTAACTCAATTACTAGATAGTAAATATGGTATGATTGCAAAATGCAATGGCATTTGTATAGAGCAGGGGTAGGCAACCTTGGCTGTCAGGAATTCTGGGAGTTGAAGTCCAGGAGTCATAAAAGAGCCAAGGTTGCCTAACCCTGGTATAGAGATTAAGCAACCAACTTATGTTAAGGCCAAATGTAGATTTCATTTAAAAAGAAAAATCTTCATCTGTCCAATCCAAGGCAGGAATAAACAAAATGGAGACTGCTTTAGGAAAGGTTCTTGTTTATTGAATTGCAGAACCAGACAGAAATATAGCTCTGGGGCAGCTAACCACATGGAGCTGGGAGTGTTGGGTTTTTATACCTTTTTGGGCTTTTGTGTTTGGAGTTCCTGTTCCTGTGGCATGAACTTTGACCTGAGCTTTTGAGTGTGTCCTTTTGGTATTCTGATGGTGGTGGGTTAATCTTATGTTCTAAAGGTCATGTCCTGCTTTACCTGGAGCTGGGGCTGATGGCTATGTCCTGTGTTAGATTTTTGGGTGAGAGGCTGCTGTTCTAATTCTATCACTCTGCTATTGTTAGCTATCAACTCTTGTTCCAAGGGATTTTGAAAAATCCTGTCTTGAATTGGCTTCTGCAGGTACTATTTGCTCATGAATGGGGCTGAATGGGATGATCAAATCTGTATTTCTACAGAACTGGCCTGCTTAGTTTCTGTTTGTGGCTATTAAGAAAACCTGGGCCTGCTTTCCTGCCTTAAGATCCTTTGGAGAAATATAATATTCTGCCTTTTTAATATCCCCCAAAATATTTCCTTCTCTGGGGGGGGTGTGTGCTGACTTTCCACACTAGATAGTAATTTAACTACTAGACAGTAAATCTGGTATGATTGCGAAATGCAGTGGCATTTGTACAGAGATTAAGCAACCAACTTTGATTTAAGGCCAAGCATAGATTTCATTTAGTGCCGGTGGAAAGCAGGTCGAGTCCTCTCCTGCCTCCCAAACTGGTTTGGTCTTAGCTGGTGCTAAGCTAGCTGGTGGGTCACAATTGCTCTTGTCCTTGAGCATAGGGTGAGAGTCAAGGGAGTGGGAGTTCATATTTGCACAAGATATTAGTTAACTTTTGGCACAGAGTGAAGTCCATCTGCAAGATGCAACTGAGATACAGATTTCGCCACCTGTGGGAATTCAGTTTCAGCGTTAGCTGGGCCAGGAAAAGGGTGAGGAAGAAGTACAAAGGATTTAAGGCGTGTTACCAACTTTGGGGAGGAGAAAATAATTACAGGCCGCAGTAGCTGGCTTCACATCACATACCGTGGTGTTTTTTTGCAAGATAGCTTTCCAGCCAAAAAGGGCAGGAGTATATTTCTGTTTGGACATTGGATTGGTTCACTTTTAAGTCTTTACATGCAGGTCATAATCTAAAGTTTAGGGACAGACTGAGATCAGTGGAAAATATTGGTTTCAAGTACCAGAGGAGTGTAAATCCAGAAAAAAAATACAGTGCTCATTTATTTATTTATTTATTTGATTTTCTTCCACCTATATTATTTTTATAAATACAGATAGTCCTCAACTGATAACCATTCATTTAGTGACCGTTTGAAGTTACAACGGCACTGAAAAAAGTGAGTTATGTTCGTTTTTCACTCTTACCAGCCTTGCTGCATTCCCCTTGGTTACATAATCAGAATTCAAACAGTTGGCAACTGGCTCATACTTATGACGGTTGCAATGTCCCGGGGTCATGTGATCCCCTTTTGTGACCTTCTGACGAGCAAAATCAATGGGGAAGCCAGATTCACTTAACAACCGTGTTACTAACTTAACAGTTGCAGTGATTCACTTAACAACTGTGGCAAGAGAGGTCATAAAATGGGACAAAACTCGCTTAACAAATGTCTCATTTAGCAACAGAAATTTTGGGCTCAATTGTGGTCCTAAGTCGAGGACTTCCTGTAGTTGGCCCCCATGGCACAACTTTGCTTTTCCAGCCAAACTTCTTTAATTGCTGCAGCAACAATTTAGAAAAGCTGTAAAGTGAGGCCTAGCTTATCAAAGGCCCCAAATCTACCACAGAGAAGAAGAAAATTAACACAGGAGTTTACAGCAAAGTAAAGATGAAAATAGTATCTTCAGCCAGGTCTGGTTGAAGTGCAGTTTATTTTCATAAGTGCTATTCAGTCAGCCCTGACTAAAGGTATATTACAGGTACCGTGTTTCCCCGTAAATAAGACCTGGTCTTATTTATATATTTATTGCCTCCAAAAGAGGCACCAGGTCTTATTTTCAGGGTAGGCCTTACTTCACCTCTAGCATCGACAGCCCCACCTAGCCGGTCCACTTCTTCTGGGGCCAAAGTTCTGCAGCTGCATTCGGGCCTGGATTTTGCAGTCAGGCCTTTCCAGAAGGCCTAAGCAGCCAAGTACCGAGCTATGGATTCAATCCATAGCTTGGTGCTCAACTGCTGAGGTTTTGCAGAACCGAGCTATCTTGGTTGCACAGGCCATCTGGAAAGCCCTATGACTGAGAAATGCAGACCTGGCTGCAGAAGAGGCCTCAGAAGAAGAAGTGGGCCGGCAAGGAGAGGCCTGGCTGCAAGGTAAGTGGGTGTGGGGCAGGTGGGGCACCTCCATACCCCCACCCTAGCTTGATTTTTAGGTATGTACCTCGCCCCAAAACTGGGGCTTATTTTGGGGATAGGGCTTATATTAGGCCCAACTCCAAAAATCAAGCTAAGGTTTATTGTTGGTGTGGGCCTTACTTTTGGAGAAACACGGTAGTTCTCGACTTACGATCAAAATTGAGGCCAGAATTTCCATTGCTAAGCAAGGCGGTTGTTAAGCGAGTTGCACCTTTTTTGGAAGCCAGCTGGGAAGGTTGCAGATGGTGATCAAATGACTCTAGATGCTGCAGTTGTCATAAATACAAGCCAGTTGCGAAGCACCAAAAATTTGATCACGTGACCATGGGGATGCTGCAACAGTTGTAAAAGTGAGGACTGGTCGGAAGATACATTTTTCAATGCCGTTTTAACCTCAAACAAATGATTGTAAGTCAAGGACTAATTGCATTTAGCCTCTCCCCTACCTCCACCAGGATATGCCAGATGAGAGAAAATATAGTTTTGCTCAGTTGCAATATTCTTTATACAATTCCACTTTTAGCAAACAGGAAAATATATTTAGAATGGGTCAGTCTGTAGTGCATGCAGTATTGCACAGTGTTGTTCTCCTACAGCAGGGATAGGCAACCTTGGCTCTTTTATGACTCGTGGACTTCAACTCCCAGAATTCCTGAGCCAGCCATGCTGGCTCAGGAATTCTGGGAGTTGAAGTCCACGAGTCATAAAAGAGCCAAGGTTGCCTACCCCTGTCCTACAGTGTCGTCTGCCTGTAGATGCAATTGCTTGTGACCCAGTGGAGGTCTGAATAGCGACATCTGAGCCAACAGTTAAAACTTGGCCTGCATAGAATACAAGTCCATGTATCTAGTCCTCTGAGGCAAGAACTCCAGAATGCAAGCTTGACTGTTGCACTAGGTGTGAATTTGCTTCCCTCTGTGAGCTCCAGAAATTAACTGGGGGATGAGTGGGAGATGCTTCTTCCTCATTTGGGAAAAAACAAAATTGAATGCTTTTAAGCTTCTCTGACCAGAGTGAAGGATGTTCCTGACTAGAAGCAAAGCAAAACAACAACAACAAAAAACAACCCATCAAAGTCACCTTGTAGGGGAGATGGGAGGTGCAAAAAATTAGTAATAAAATAAGTAAATAAAATATTTTGCTGTGGAAATTGGCTTGTTAAGTAATAGCATGCAAAGGGGTTGCACATCCTTTTGATTCAGCACAAATAATTGCTGCAAATGTATTTTTTGTTGTTTATTTGCAGCTGTATGTTCAGGGTTGAGTGGTCTCTCCATTCATTTAGTCATGCCGCTTAATGTTGATCAAGCTTGGGCAAAATCTGCATTTTCAGTGGTGTTGGGATTCGGGCTGGGTGAAAGACCCGGTGTTTGAAGCAGGGCTCAGTTATGCAAGTTGGTGGGATGACTTTGAACCAATCTTTCACTCTCCTTATAAGCACATCCTGATCATACTTTGTTTGAGCTGTTGGGAGAAAGATGGGTTAATGTCAGACCCCGGGCCAAGAATGATGTGTGGTGATTTTTCCAAGCTGAGTTCTTTTTATTGTTTCACATCTACAGACAAAATGTTGCCAGAATAAGCACTGAATAACAGAATAATAGAGTTGGTAGGGACCTTGGAGGTCTTCTAGCCCAACCCCCTGTTTAAGCAGGAGACCCTAACAATTTGAGCAATTGGCTATCCAGTCTCTTTTTAAAAGGGGGGGGGGTGTCAAATTATTCTCCAAAGCACCAAAGGGCAGGAACAAGAAACAAGGGTTGGAAACTGACCAAAGAGAGAAGCAACCTGGAATTAAGGAGAAACTTCCTAACAGTGAGGACAATTAATCAGTGAAACAGCTTTGCCTCCAGAAATCGTGGGCGCTCCATCACTGGAGGTTTTCAAGAAGAGACTAGACAGTCACTTGTCTGAAATGGTATAGGACATAGGTTCTCCTGCTTGAGAAGGGGGCTGTGGACTAGAAGACCTCCAAGGTCCCTTCCAGCTCTGTTCTGTTCTATTCGCCTCCAGTGATGGAGCACCCACAACTTCTGAAGGCAAGCTGTTCCATTGGTTAACTGTTCTCACTGTTAGGAAGTCTCTCCTTAATTCCAGGTTGCTTGCCTCCTTGATTAGTCTCCACCCATTGCTTCTTGTCCTGCCCTCTGGTGCTTTGGAGAATAGCTTGACTCCCTCTTCTTTGGGGCAGCCCCTGAGATATTGGAACACTGCTATCATGTCACCCCTAGTCCTTCTTTTCATTAAACTAGACATACCCAATTCCGGCAAGTGTTCTTTATATATTTTAGCCTCCAGCCGTCTAATCGTCTTTGTTGCTCACTGTTCTATTTGCATCTACATTAACTCCCTTTTTTACAACATGTACTCTGTGTATTAGTAGGGAAGGGCTGTCCCTCGCCCTCTTTTTCTCACACATCTGGGCTGAGCTGTCTCTTACTCCTTTGGAATGCATACCCTCCATCTGCTTAACCACATTCCCTCACAAATGTTCTTGGGTTTGGAAAGTTTGATCCTGCTGCATGGTGTCCGGTTCGCCTATCATGCTAAATCATTAATGTTTGGCTTGGGTTTGGCTTAAGTGGGATGAGGGATCAAAAAGTTATTAGGCCAGGACAAAGCTAAATTAGATGTAATTTAATTTTAAATAAGCAAAATTCCTAGGATTGGTGTCTTGAGTGTTCAACCATTTCCTGGGTTTTTTTTCCTACACATAAAAGGCTGTGTATTTATTTATTTTTTTTTAGTTCTGGCTAGTAATCCAAGATAAGTCCTCTTATATCTACCAGGTGGCAGAAGTAGCGATGCAGATAGTCCTAAACTTAAGATCAGTCGTTTTTATGGCTATGTGCAGTCACGATTTAGGGTGCTTTGGCCAGAAACTGGTGTTTACTTCCTTTTTCCAGCAAAATCACCTTATAGTGAAGAATGCTTAACTGCCGCTTAATGATCATAAAATATAAAATCAGGCCTGGTTATATGATAACAGAATAACAGAGTTGGAAGGGACCTTGAAGTTCTTCTAGTCCAGGAGTGTCAAACTCAATTTCATTGAGGGCCGCATCAGCATTGCGGTTGCCCTCAGGGGGCCGGGTGGGTGTGGCCAGGGTGGGTGTGGCCTACTGGGTGGGCGTGGATGGAGTGGGTGTGGCCTACTGGGTGGGCATGGCCAGCTCTACATCGTTCGTGTCAAGGATGCCTGTGGGGGCCTGGGCAGGAGTGGGATAGATCTGAGGGTCTCTGGCAGAAGAAGGTGGGACCGGGGCAAGTGCCAAGGCATGGTCCACTGGAGGAGCCTCACTGTTCCCCTCAGGCCATGCGGGGGGGGGGGCTTATGGAGTTAAGACTGAATGCATTTCAGCATATATGGCCACCACAAAATTGTACATTGGCTCCCGGCCAGCCAGGGCCAAGGCAGCGGGGGCCGTTCCCTCACTGTTTCCAGGATGGCTTCGCGGGCCACATGAAACCACTTTGCGGGCCGCATCTGGCCTCTGGGCCTTGTGTTTGACATGTCTGTTCTAGTCCAACACCCTGCTCAAGCAGGAAACCCTATACAGGTAGTCCTCAACTTACAACAGTTCATTTAGTGACCATTCAAACTTACAACGGCACTGAAAAAAGTGACTTATGACCATTTTTCACACCTATGACCATTGCAGCATCCCCATGGTCATATGATCAAAATTCAGATGCTTGGCGACTGACTCATATTTATGACGGTTGCAGTGTCCCAGAGTCATGTGATCCCCTTTTGCAACCTTCTGACAAGCAAAGTCAATGGCAAAGCCAAATTCGAATTAACAGCCGTGTTGCTAACTAAAAACTGCAGTGACTCACTTAATAGCAGTGGCAAAAAAAAGTTGTAAAATGGGGCAAAACTCACTGAACAAATGTCTCACTTAGCAGCAGCAGTTTTCGACTCAATTATGATTGTAAGTCGAGGTCTACCTGTACAATTTCAGACAAATGGTTGTCCAATCTCTTCTTAAAAACCTCCAGACTCTCACAGTTTATGTCTGTAGTTGTGGGGTTGTAATTCGAGGACTGCCTGTATCATATCGTAGCTTGAATGTTGTCCTATCTGCTTTCCTTTGTGTTTCAGGTCTTTGGTGGAAATTGGCCAAGATGCAAAAGATGCATGATTTTTTGGATAATGAAGTCACTCTGGCATTTGTTAGATATGGACTCATTCTTATTGGGAAAATGATGCTCATGAGCATAATCACTGCTTTCTTCCGAATGAAGAAAAAGGTGAGAGTTGAGGGCATGGAGTGAGACTTTTGGGCACAACACTTTGCATGACCGTGATAAGACAGGGTTGATGGGAGTTGGGCTTTCAAACCTATCTGAAAAGCTCCAGGTTAATCTATACAGGCCAATCCAGGGGTAGGCAACCTCAGCTCTTTTTATGACTCATGGACTTCAACTCCCAGAATTCCTGAGTCAGCTATGCTGGAATTCTGGGAGTTGAAGTCCATGAGTCATAAAAGAGCCGAGGTTGCCTACCCCTGGACTAATCCATCATATCTTTAGGTTTGTAATTTATTATGAACTAACATTATGTACAAACCAGGCCTCTGTGGGTTTTTTTTTTAATAAACCATAATTCAAAATAGCTTATGCATAGTTTTCTTTATTCCATTTGTGTATCACCACAACTGAATCCTGACTCTCGGGGAGTGTAATATAGGTGTAATAATATTAAAGTATCTAAAATAAATTAAGATAAATCAAGCACCCATGATAGATTCACTTCTATTGGCATCCATGTTAACTATGTTAACTACAGTAATAATAACCAAAGATTTGAAAAAGTTTGCAATAGTGTATCTGTAGCTTGGGTGTAGGATGGGGGTGAAGGTTCGTTCTCCGAGCTCCTTTATTCGTCATGTTGACTCTGGCATGGTACCTCATAATCTATTCTTTTCTGTAAACTTTTCTCTTGAATAGGCGTTTGCTAATCCTGAAGACATAGCATCGTTTGGAAAAGGAGAGAACGCGAAAAAGTTTCTAAGGACTGATCCTGATGTGGAACGTGTACGCAGGTAATTCAGGAGCTTCTTATCAAGCACGCACATAAAGAAAAAAAAAATACGCGTGGTGGTGGAGTGCAAAAGGCTCTCACCTTATGTGCTCGCACTTTCTTTTCAATCACTGGCTTAGAAAAAATATTGATAGCGCCTTCCCTCGGTCCATTAATAACCCTGTTGTTTCTTTGATGGTCCTCTGTAGGGGTGTGCAAAATGTTCCGTGACCGTTTGCTTGCACACTCCTGTCTCTCCACTCTCCTGGCCGTGTTTATGATAGCCTGTGCTGTTGCAGCGTTTGCATATTTAATTCCCACAGTCAATATGCGATCTAATTCACACCAGAAATTGGTAGTAGCATGAATTGGCCATGCTATTGTTCTGCTGCTGATTTCTTGAATACAATTTGCTGCTTCCCCTTTTTGTAACAAAATAATAATAATAATAATAATAATAATAATAATAATAATAATAATAATAATAATAATAATAATAATTGAATCGGAGGGAAGGAGAAATTATCCCCAGGCTGGGATAACTAGGATTGCCTTTTTCCCCCCCTCAAATAAAAAAAAATGAAGCTCAAGTTTTTATTTTCATATGTTTATGATCTGATGAACAGATGGCCCTTAATCCAGAAGAAAAATCAGCCCTTTTTCTTTTGAAGATTAATGTGAGTTCAAGAACAGTTGTTAATGTGACCGGTAGAGAAATCCTATGATTATAGACCAGTGGTTCTCAACCTTTTTAATGCCGTGACCCCAACCGGTCATAAGTCGAGGACTAAACCGGTCATAAGTTGAGGACTAAACCAGTCGTAAGTCGAGGACTAAACCGGTCGTAAGTCGAGGACTACCCAACCGGTCGTAAGTCGAGGACTTTCCCTGCCCGGGAGCGCCGTGCATGCGTGGTTCTGCCCCCTGCGCCGGCCGAGGCGTAGCTGGCAAGCGGCAGAGACGGAGCAGGCCGACCACCAGCTGGCCCAGCCCAAGGGAGTTAAGACACCCACCGGAAAAGGGGAAAAAATGGCGGACAAAAAAATGGCGGACAAAAAAAATGGCGGATAGCCTTGCTTGGCGACCCCTGTGAAATGGTCGATCGACCCCAAATGGGGTCCCGACCCACAGGTTGAGAACCACTGTTATAGACATAAGGATGTTTTTACAGGATCCAATCTGGGTCTGTGTCCAGGACCAGAGTTTTAGTCTTCTGACCTTTTGGACTTGTGCTGAACATCTGGGGGAGAGAAGTTCCCTTGAGGATGGGCTCCAGCAAACGTCCGAAAGCTCGGAAGACTAAATCACTGGTCCCAAGGACTGGCCCAGATTGGATCTTGCAACATTATCCTGGGACATGTATTCTTCATTCATAAGGACACTTTGTTGGCATCAAATATGAAGCCTCTAACACTGAATCTCTTTTGCTTCTTTCCCTTAGAATCCATCTCAACGACCTGGAGAACATTATTCCATTTCTTTTTGCTGGGTTCTTCTATTCTTTTTGTGGCGTGACCCTCTCTGCCGCTTTGATGCACTACCGGATTTTTCTCGGTTCTAGGATCTTCCACACCTTGGCTTACCTGATACCTCTTCCCCAGCCCAGTAGAGCTATGGCTTGGTTTGCTGGTTACTTAGTGACCTTTTCAATGATATACAAGATTGTAATGGTTACTTTCACTATGTCTTAGAAAAGAAAGCTAACACTATTTTCAGCCTGTCGTACTTTGGGGAGTGCCTTGTCCAACCAATAGAAGAGAATATATTTAGCTCTGGGTTGAATTGTGGATTCCTTGGTGCTCTCTGAACTTGTTTGTTTGTTTGCAATGTTACATTACCCAACTAGGTAACAATATCAGTGCTAGTGAGTGTGGAGTTTTCTCCCTCTTTATATATAGTACCCTCACTGTGCCACGTCTGGTGTGGTTTTCTCCTTGATTCGAGGAATTAACAAAGCCATATAAATATGATAAATGAACCTTGCTGAATCAAGGAATTACTAAAGAGAAAAACCACAGCCCCATCAAAACTGGAAAGACAAGCTACTGTATATAAATGGAACAAACCCCGCACTCATTAGCATTGATAATGTTACCTAATTGGGTAATGAAATGCCTGCGAACATCCAAGCTCAACAAGCACCAAGGACTCCACCATTAATTCTTCCTCAGAGAAACTCTTTCGTCTCTGCCTCCCAACTTTCCAGAAGGCATACTTGTGCCTTCGGGAATCTTGGACCTCTAGTTGCCTTCTGGAGCTGACAGGTCTAGAACTCTTTTTTTTGCCATTATATGCTAAAACTGTTTTGTATGGAGAATCTGTCTTCCAAGGAAATGTGTCCCTGATTCTTCCTTCCTCTTAACGGAGCATCACTCAGTGATAGTGCAAATACTTTGTATCCTAGGCACAATCTCTGTTAGCATAAAAAGTCAAATATAAGACAGTGGTTATATTCTTTGTCTCTCATCTTTCCTCTCACTCTCAGTATGTGAGAAATTCAGTGTGAGTGATTAAATCTGAAGCCATTACATACACAAAACATTGGCTCTGCCACTGAGGTGATTTCTCTCCACAGTTTTGCCCTTTTTTCACAGTAACTGAAGCTGGTTGCTTCTTTACCCTCTGTTGTCTTGTCTAATATCCATGTTTTCTATTTTTCAAACAAGATTGTGAGCCATGACATACATGGAGGCAGGTTTCTTTGAAGGTGTCAAATGTGGAAGACTGACAGTAAGACCGTGTTCTCTAACTTAGGGCCATCCTGATATCTTATGGTCATGGTTCTGGTTGGAAATAACAAATGTTGTAGACCACCACATTTGGAGACCCACAAGCTGGAGAAGACTATTACAAAGAATGGCCACTCTCTTTGACCTTCCAGTTACATCAGTTTGATGGCTGTTGGCAAAAACGAAACAAGGACGAGTTGGATTTCTGGTGTAATCCACTAAATCTTTCTTGGATTTTCTGGCAAAACTTCCTTGTTTCAGTGTTATGAGAGAAGGAAGAATGTTCCTCAGTTTTTAAGCTTTGGAACCTGGCCTACAATAAGCGATGGTAGAATCCCTTTTTCTGGGATACTATTTTTTCTAGGATATTAATTCTTTAGTTTGTAATTTTTGAGACATTGCATTAATCCTGCAATAAATGCAGACCATATGAGAAGCAAATAGGGCTTACTCTATGTTACATCTTGAGTGGTTGAGATATAGTCTTCTAGATGACCTCAGAATACAACTCCTTTTATCGCTGGTGATTAGCTATGCTAACTGATGAATTTTGGAAGTTCAACAGTATCCGGAAAGCTATACATTTTGGTAGGTCCTAGGATTGTAGATCTGGGAAGTTAACTGTGTTTGAGGCTCACAAAGCATGTCTCAGTTCCAACTCTTTAGGCCTGTTAACTTCTCGTCTTCATCCTGAGTTGAGTTCTTGTTTGGTTCCTGAATAGTAAAGTTAAGCCAATGGTTCAGATTGACAGTTCCACAACATCTGGAGAGTCATAGGTTCCCCACCCCTGTTCTCTGTTTTGAATGCACAAGGCCAGAAGCTAGAAGTTATAAACCAATTAAGAGAATTTGTACTTTGAATGGTTGGGTTTTGAATGTTTCACCATGTTTGACATTCCTCGTGTTCTATCAGCGTTCCAAATATTTTTAGTTAAATTTAAGTTGGTTTTTGTTCCCATTTCTGTTTGTTAAGATTTGAACCTTGTGAACAACTTCCTTTATTCCTGCTTTCTCCTTCACATGTTGTCTTAGCTCACGCAAGCTTTAAGATTTTTAATGTGCACCATCTCTCTTTTGAGGGCATATATGAATGGTAATTTTCTACATATGCTATTTTGGGTTGTATCTTTTTGAAGCATAAATAATAAAGACAACAGCAGGAAAAAAAAAGTGTGCTGGAATTTTTGTGGCTTGTTTTTTTTTTTCCTCCTCCTTGACTACAGTCAGCAAATAAGATGTCACAAAGAATCAGGGACTCAGAGCATCAAGTTCTTTGAAGAATATTTACCTTCATAATAAGATACTGCAAGCAATGCCAGTCCTTGTTGTAAAAGAGACTTTGATACAAATAGGTGCTTTAACCAAGTGCTGGAATAAACACTGGGAATGAAATTTCTCTTTGTCTAACGTACCTATACAAAGGAGAATATTTTAAGTGGCCCTTACTATGTCTTAGCAGCTTTCTTGTAATTTTTATTTCTTAGAAAACAGAAGAGGCGATTGGACTCTTCATATCTATCTCCTGAAAGAATAATATATGATCAGAAGTTTATATATGTACTAGGAAAGGGTAACCAAATTTAGTTTTGTGACACCACGAAACATCAAGGATAAAATCTGAGAAAAAGCCCTTTCTTGGCATAGAAAGATGGACAAGGAGATGTTCTGTGCCTTTTTAGAAAATACAAGCTCTCCATCAGGTCCCAGAACAGGAATTCTTAAGAGTAAGCAGTAACACAATGAGCAACGTAACAATCCATGGAGTACATTATTTTCCAGAATAAGAGCATAATGATGTGGCCAAATACTTAGAAGTCACATATAGCATAATTAGTCCTCAACTTTTGACCACAATGGACCGTAATTTCCATTGCTAAGTGATACAGCTGTAAAGGGTGACATTGCATCACTGTATTGCTTAGTGACCGCAATCTCTGCAGTCCTTAATGCCGTCGTAACTCCAGATGCACGGGTTGTTAAGCGGGAAGTGGACGGTGTCCCAGATAAAAAGCATGGGGTGCCTTGAGGGTGGGGGAAGTCCTGGGCAGGCTGCATGTGAGTTATAACTGAATAAAATATACTTTTACTGCAACTCAATTATTAAAGCAACACGTTAATGCACTTTGACCATATGGCATATTGTATACCGCCTTATCTTACTATTCTGGCAATGAAAGAATCAGTTCAAAGGCTGAGCGTGCACAACCTTTGGTATCTGACATGTAAGCCTCTTTCCAAGATCACACTATTCTTTTTGACCTTAATCCAGACTTGATAGATCCCAATTCTTCATAAATCGAAGGATAGTAAAGAAATAAACAAACCAATTCCAACATTTTTTGAATACATACAGTTTTAAAGTTAACATCTGAAGTCATAACTTCCGTGAAGTTAACTTCAGTATATGTATGTACCAGTATCTGGAATTTATGTGAGCTGGGAGGAAACAAACTTGGGTTCAGTCCCGTCAAGACCATGTAGATTTGGGGCTTCTTGGATCTCAGTACTTTCCATCTTTACTTTTAGATGGGACTGAGCTCATTTGAGACTGATCATAATCAATGGGTCATCTTGGACTCTGCAGTTTCGTATAGTGCTCCTGTTGCATCCATTCCTGGATCAGGCACTTTTCCAGGTGCTCACTAGTCACCTCACCACAATTTTACTACTGCAGTGGGCTCTACATGGGACTGCCTTTAAAGACTATTTAGAAGCTACAGCTGGGCACTGGGCATGTCTAGATGCTTATATAATATCTATATTCCATTTGCTTCTATGTAAATTCAAGGTGCTGGTTGTCACCTTTAAGACCCTGTATGGCAGAGGTCCCCAACCTTTTGGGCACCAGGGACCGGTTCTGTGGAAAGAGGTTTTTCTGCAGACTGGAGGGTGTGTGGTTTTGTATGCTGCCTGCATCCCCACAGATGGGGCTTTGCTAGTTTGTGCGGCCTGGTTGCTGCCATGCCACGGCCCAATACTGGTCCACAGACCGGGGGTTGGGGACCCTCCTATATGGCATAGGGCCTAGTTCAGTGATGGCGAACCTTTTAGAGTGCCCAAACTGCAACCCAAAACCCACTTATGCATCGTTTGGTGCCAGGTGGGTGTGGCCCATTGGGTGGGCATGGCTGCGGTGGTAACAGCAGACTGGGTGGGACTAAAAAGTTCAATCAATCAATTCCAACTTTGCAAGATCTTTTTTTTCCCCGTGAGAAGTTGAAATTGACGGATTGATTGAACCTTTTTTTTTTGGCACACGGCAGCGGAGGCCTAAAGCGAAAAGGTTTTATAAAACCCCGTTGAAGGCCTAGGACTGGGGCAACAGCGCGCGTGCCCACAGAGAAGGCTCTGAGTGCTGCCTCTGGCACCCGTGCCATAGGTTCGCCACCACTGGCCTAGTTATTTGAGGGATTACCTGTCTCCCATGGTGTCTTCCTGTCCTGTAAGATATGCCAGACTTGGTTTTCTCCTGGCTCCATCAATTAAGCAATATCATCTATTCTAATAGACTCAGGTCTTCTCTGATATAAAGCTTGCCGTCTGGACTATCACCTCCCCAGATATTTACATACGGCACCCGCAGTGGTCCATAAGCTGCGCTCCGTGCCAAGTAGGCTTCTAGGTACAATTCAAAGTCATCTGTCTCTGTTAAAGCCCTTCATGCTGCAGGACATGAATATTTGAGGGTGCATCTATCTTCCATGGTCTCTGCCCTTGTGGCAAGATCAGGCAGATGAGCACTTCAAGGGCAGCGTCATGTAGAATTACATTGTCATAGTGCAATTTTGAGAGAACCAGGGCATGAATAGTCTGCAGGATTCTTGGTTGAGTAAAGGGCACAAATAGTACACAAACTGGCCTTTAATGCCCTCCTGGCCACAACTGCCACCTGCTCCTTGAGTAGAAGCTAAGATTCAGGAAAACCCCCATGTTGCACACTAGTCTTGAATGTCGAAGTGCAAAACTCTGCAAGTAAAATAAAGGCATCCCTGCGGATTTTACTCTGCTCGTCCTTGCCGACTATAGGGGGCAGTGCTCACCTCCATTTCAAGACCATTGAGCCAGCTCTGTCCAAAGACATTTCCATGGTCATGTGGCCAACGACATCATGGAGCACTGTTACCGTCTCACCAAAATGGTACCTATTTATCTACTTGCATTTGTATGCTTTTGAACTCCTAGGTTGGCAGGAGTTGGGATGAGGACAGGAGCTCTCTCATCGCTTGGAGCTCAGGTCTCAAACCTGGGCTGCCGGCTTTCCAGTCAGCAAGCCCAGCTTCTTAACCACTGACTCAGCATGCTGCCCCAGCCTCCTGGAACATCAAGGTCAAAACCTTCCTGATCCAGGAGTCCATACATCTACAGACAGAGCCTGAGGCTCTCCTTCCCCATCCAGACTCAAATGGGCTCCAGCTACCGGGATAGCAACTTCACCTGCATAGCCCATTATTGAGATATAAAATTGGGTTCTGTCACAGAGCCAAGATGATGGATGGCCACGCTCAGTGCTTTGTAGACATTAAACAGGAGAGGGAGAGAGAGAGAGAGTCAACTCCTCAAGTCAAAGAGAGATCCAACCTAGATCTAAGGAGAAATTTCCTGACAGTGAGAGCAATGAATCAGTGGGACGACTTGCCTCCAGAAGTTGTGGGTGCTCCATCACTGGAGGTTCTCAAGAAGAGACTGGATAGCCATTTGTCCGGAATGGTATAGGTTAAACTGGATGACTCCAAGGTCCCTTCCGATTCTGTTATTCAAGTGAGGGGCTGCAGCATGATCTCTCCTGTCCTGTTACCACCGACTGGAACCAAGATGGAGGCGAGTCACTGCAACACTAGTGCCCCCCTACTCCTCTCCCATTCCCCCTTTCCAGTGGTGGGATTCAGCTAATTCGCACCACTTCAGCAGAACCAGTAGCTAATTTTTTGTTGCCCAGGCCCAGAATAGACTTTCGGAAGCGGCATCCACACAGAGAATCAGTTGTTCACATATTTGAATCCCACCACTGCCCCTTTCCTTAGCTGACGTGTGTTAGAAGGGCAGCCTATGAGTAGAGACTGTCCGGGCTCCTTATATATGTTAGCCTTTCAGCATTTTGGGATAACAAGCAGATTAAAAACATCCAAAGGACATACCTCCGTGTCAAATATGAAGGGTGTCAAGTACAAAGCTCTTTTTCAAACTAAACCGTTTTTATAACTGCCAAATTTTATCGGGCTGCTCCAAAATTGGTTTGTCATTATTCCTAAACGCGGGACAATGTCGCCCGATGATTCTCCTTCGTTTGAAAAACTCTGTTGCTACTTTTTGTTAAACGATTGAGAACTGCCACTAGATGTCTCTCTTCGGCTTTTCATGTTTTGCAGACCAGAAGCCGCCTACGCCGGTATATCCAGATTGCAGAGTAAAATTGGTTTTGGTTTCCAGTCCTGCACCAAGAAAACTGAGGTTTTGGACATTGTAGTAACATGGCTCAAATCGTTTCTAGAACAATTGCAATTCATAAAAAGAAAACTGAAAGAAAGTAGAAATGCTTTGAGAAAATATAGAGCTGTTGCTGGTTGTGGCAGTAACACAGCACTATTTCTCCATTTTGGCATGTGAAGCCATCATAAAAGTCAAGCCAGAGAACATTTTAGACGCTCCAAGTCCCCTACCACTAGAAGGCATCAGGTCGGAGAAGGCTATACAAGTAGTCCTCAACTTACAAAAATTCGTTTAATGCCCATTTGAAGTTACAATGGTACTTTAAAAATGACTTATGACAAGTCCTTGCACTTATGACCGCCACATCCACATGGCCACATGATCAAAATTTGAGCGCTTGGCAACCTGTATTCATTTATGATGGTTGCCACATCCTGGGGTCAATGTGATTGCCATTTGGGACCTTCCCAGCCAGCTTCCAACAAATAAAGTCAATGGGGGAAGTCAATTTATCTTAATGATTATGGGTTTCGCTTAACAACTGCAGTGATTCGGTTAACAACTGTTGCAAACAAAGGTCATAAAATCAAGCACAACCCACTAAACATGAAACATTAAATATTCCCTTGCTTAGCAATGGAAATTCTGCTCCCAAGTCATGGACTATCTGTATATTGTTTAAAGAAGTAGATGCTTCCCCCCCTTTTTAAGCAATTTGTGAAACTTATAAAGGAGAATATTTGTAGCTCAGGGTTGAAATGAGGGGTCCTTGGTGCTCTCTGAACTTGCTTGTTTTCTTGCAGAAGTTTCATTACCCACACTGGGTAACATCAGCAGCACCAATGATGTTATCTAATTTGGGTAATGAAATATATGCAAGAAAACAAGCAAGCTCAGAGAGCACCAAGGACCCCCCATTTCTGAAATTTGTCTAGACGCAATAGAGGAGAAATATTGTATCATCAACTAGAACCCATTGATGGTTTAGCACAACACAGTAGATTAGGCTACTGTGACCTTGTGAACTCAACCAATGCTGAGTAGAAATCAGGAATTGTTAGATCTATTTGTGGTGTGGTCTCAGTGTGGTGGACTACTGAGGAAGCCACAGCAGGCACCTCAGTTCTCCTCTTTTGCCATTGAACTGCTGTCAGGGTGCAAACTCTGAAGAAGCTTCTTGGCTGAGAAGCAAAATGTCTTCAAGGAAAAACAAAGAATGTCCAGGTGCCTCTTGAAAAAGCACCTTTGAGACAACCACGACCTGGATGATTGAGAATCTCCGTAGACATTTAGCACTGATGATGTTACCTAGCTGGGTAATGAAACATCTGCAAGAAAACCACCAAGCTCAGAGAGCACCAAGGACCTCAGTGTTCAACCTTGAGGTACAAATATTCTCTTCTATTGATATTTGGGGCAGTACCTGGGTTTCTGTATATGGAAACAATCAACTATAAACCCCACTGTCCCAAATATTCCCCAAAGAACCTAGGGACACTCCATAACTTTAGTGATACTCTAACCTTGGCTCTTTTATGACTCATGGACTTCAACTCCCAGAATTCCTGAGCCAGCCATGCTGAGGGGAAAGGGCGAGGTTTCCATGCTTAGCCATGCTGGCTCAGGAATTCTGGGAGTTGAAGTCCACGAGTCATAAAAGAGCCAAGGTTGCCTACCCATGCTCTAACCAGTCAAAAAACTGATGCAGTTTTGAAGAGCAAGTACTGTATTCTGAGAAAAACACCTGGGCCTTAAACATTATCTTTATGACGTTTGTTATCTTTTGTGGAATGATTTGAGGGAAAGGGTGATTGCTGATAGCTCCTGGATCCCAAATTATGGACAAGTGGACGAAGCAATAGAGAGTCCATTTTGCACAACCCGGTGCTGAAATCACTAACGATGCAACTCCTTTTAAAGTCCTGTTTCTCATTTGGACACCACAGCACAGCACATCCCTATTTGTATTTCATCTCCTTTGCCTGCTACTTTATCTCTGTCCTCCCTTAGCCAGTAGCAACCCAAGGGACAATGTTTTTAATCATCGGCGGTTCCTATCTGAACTTTTTCACATGTATTTAGTATTACTTTGCTTTGAGGCAGGGACATATGGAAAAGTTATTTTTAATTCTCACGGTGAGGATCAATTACTTAAAAGGCATTTTATTCCCATCTGCCTGGAAATAAAGTATTCAAAATCTCCTCTGTTTTCACAGCAGAGGAGAAAGAGTCTTCCGAACAGAACTAATTTGTTCTTTAATTTGTTTGGGGTTTCGAAAAACTTTCTTTCCGCCACTGATCCTCCCACCAAAACCTCTTGCTGCCTAAAGTGGGGGACACGATGGGGTCTCCCCTTCCCCCAATTTCTCTTGCAGAGAACCCAACTAGACTTCTGTGGACTTGAGGCAGTTTGGGGGAGGGCAAGAGAACTGGACTTCTGTGGACTTGAGGCAGTTTGGGGGAGGGCAATGTATGCCAAGTAACAAAGTCTGGGCCTTGGACTCCAAGTTTACGAACTGGACTATCAATGTCTTCCTTGGCTGCTGTGACCTCTGACTTACAACTATTTGCTTAGCGACTGTTTGAAGTTACAATGGCACTGAAACTGTGCCTGTTTTTCAGATTATGACTCTTGCAGCATCCCCGCGGTCACCTGTTCAAAATTCAGATGCTTGGCAACTGGCCTGTATTTATGACGGTCTCCCATGGAGATGAATGGGAGAGCAGATAATCAAGCTTCCTCATCACATTGGCTTGGAATATCAGGAAAGGATCTGGAATTCCTGTATTTTTGAATGGCAAATCCGTGTGGTATTTGGAAGGGCATAGCTGGACATGGGGAATCTAAATTCTTGCCTGTTTTGATCACCACTACCATCCTTTTAACTTTCTGTATGACAATCTCTGAAATGATATGATATATATGATGATACGATAGCAGTGTTCCAATACTTGAATTTGCCACAAAAAAGAGGGGGTCAACCTATTTTCCAAAGCACCAGAAGACAGAACAAAAAACAGTGGATGGAAACTACTCAAGGAGAGAAGCAACCTAGAACTAAGGATAAATTACCTGTGAGAACAATTAACCAGTGGAACGATTTGCCTCCAGAAGTTGTCAATGTTCCATCACAAGAGACTTTTAAGAAGAGACTGGACAGATGGTTGGACTAGAAAAGAGGTCCCCAACCTTTTGGATACCAGGGACCGCTTCCGTGGAGAGAGGTTTTGCTGCGGACCTGAGGGTGTGTGGTTTTGTGTGCTGCCTGCATCCCACAGATAGCGCTTTGCTTGTTTGTGCGGACCGGTTGCTGGCATGCCACGGTCTGGTACTGGTCTACAGACCAGGGGTTGGGGACCCCCGGACTAGAAGACCTTCCAGCTCTGTTATTCTGTTATTCTGCATGGTGGCACAGTGGTTAGAATGCAGTATTACAGGCTAACTCTGTTGACTGCCAAGAGTTCGATCCTGACCAGCTCAAGATTGATTCAGCTTTCCATCCCTCTGAGATCTGTAAAATGGGGACCCAGATTCTTGAGGGCAATAGGCTAACTCTGTAAATCGCTTAGAGAGGGTTGTAAAGCATTGTGAAGCAGTATATATGTAAGTCTAAATACTATTGCTATTGCTATTGGAAGAGTACTATCATTACCCACCCATCTGATTCTCTTAAGGATAAACACATGAGCATCCTTCAGTCTCTCTTCATTGTTTCATCTTTGTTGTCTTCTTCTGCACCTGCTTCTTTCTAATGCCTTTTTAATATGTAGCAGCCAGAATGTGTCCTAGCGCTTGGTATGGTCAACCAATACTTGGTAGATTTGGAATCTTATCATGTTTTTGCAGCAGTCATTAAGCAAATGTGGTGGTCATAAGTGTGAACCTATTGTTCACCATGGGCAAGGTGTTGCAAAAAACCGAAGCACTGGTTTTCTGCAAAACCTTGTGAAATGCAGTGGGACACTGCAAAGAGCCATAAATAAAGTGTGTTGCCAAGCACCAGAAGTGTGGCCACGTGAATGCAAGAGGCTGACCATTGGAATGTTGGGTCTGAGTCCTAAGTCCCCTTTTTCATGTAGATTGTAATTTCAATGGGTCACTAAGTGACCAGTCATAAGTTGAAGACTTCTCTGTACAGATCTCAATTTTGCATTTGCATGGCCTGTTTGGAGTTTTCAGAGCATTTTGCTGCTCAAAAACGACATTTACGCCACACTAGTTAAAATATATTTACCTGCATCCTACTTACGACCACAACTGAACTCAACATTTTCATTGCTAAGCAAGACAGTTGTTAAGTGAGTTTGGCCCCATTTTAAAACCTTCCTTGCTGCAGTTGTTCAGTGAATCTCTACAGTTTTTAAGCTAGTAATACGATTGTTAAATGAACCTGGCTGCCCCACTCACTTGTCAGAAGGTCACAAAAGGTGATCACATGACCCCGAGACTCTGCAACCGTCATTAAATACACGCCAGTTGCCAAATGTCCAAATTTTGATCATGAGACCATGTGGATGCTGCAGTGGTCCTAAATGTGACAAAC
Organism: Protobothrops mucrosquamatus; assembly: GCF_001527695.2. Lineage (NCBI taxonomy): Eukaryota > Metazoa > Chordata > Lepidosauria > Squamata > Viperidae > Protobothrops > Protobothrops mucrosquamatus. The sequence goes on along the minus strand of NW_015387345.1, from coordinate 269,799 downwards.
AGTCATAAGCCACTTTTTCCGTGCCATTGTAACTTTGAACGATCACTAAACAAATGATTGTAAGTTGAGAACTATCTGTACTTATATATTCATGGTATTGCCTCTAAAGTTTTTCAGGTGGATAGATAGATATAGATGATATAGACCAGTGATGGCGAACCTTTTAGAGACCGAGTGCCCAAAAACTGGCCCCATCCCTGCTCCACCTCCTGCCCCGCCCCCACCCCGTCTGCCCGCAGGACCACTCACCGTCTCCAGGGCCCGCCGCAGATCGCCCAGGCAGCCCAGCAGCACCATTGCGGCCATGCCCTCTGCCCGCGCCCTGCAGCATCAACTGTGCACGATGGGGTGTGAGGGCAGAGTCTTGTCTACGCTGCCTGGCTGCCATGCCCTTGGCTGCACTGCTCCGTGTGGGCCACGCTCAGGGGCGACTCCTCCAGGGGGGCTACTGGTGAGGAGGGGGTCACGGGAGGAGGCAAATCTGGGGCAACGGCACGTGTGCCCACAGAGAGGGCTCCGAGTGCCGCCTCTGGCACGCGTGCCATAGGTTCGCCACCACTGATATAGACAGACAGAACAGACAGACAATCTGCCTTGTATTCACTATCTCCCATTCTGACAAAGTGTTTTTAAATGATTCACTGACTTGCTTTAATCTCTAGTCTGCTTCAAACACATAGACAAAAGCACACTGTTTATTTCAACTACAGAATTGTCTCTATTTCTTCTTCATACAATTCTCCATTTTTGTTCTTAATTTGTTTTCAGAGCGCTTAATGTTCTTTGGGGAATATTCAACAGGACAGATTTCAAAGAACAATTACAGAAAAATAATTTGGCAGAATGATATACACAAACACACACACACATATGAACTTTTTTTTAATGTGGTCTAACAGAGGCCATGTTAGACATCCTCTACATGGACAATGTCACTATAGCATTCAGTCACTACTTGGCTGTGAGTTTAGAAGCATCTGGATGGAATCAAAATCTCTACTTTTTTTTCTTTGCAGATAATGGCTTTTGGCACTGCCATTTTTAAACTTTATCTGAGCATCTTCTATCAATGCCATTTTTTATTTTGGTTGGCAAAATCAATAGCTTGGTAAATAAGAATATATGGGGAAAACCCAAGCCTTGGGAAGAATTCCTGAAATTATATAGATAATCAATTATACTGCTTTCAATGGAAAATTGAAAATTATACTGCTTTCAATGATTCATGAGGCCAATGTTTCTCAGTCTTGGTCATTTTAACAGGTCTGGACTTCAGCATGCACTAGCCAGGGGTAGGCAACCTTGGCTCTTTTATAACTCGTGGACTTCAACTCCCAGAATTCCTGAGCCAGCCATGCTGAGGGGAAAGGGAGAGGTTTCCATGCTTAGCCATGCTGGCTCAGGAATTCTGGGAGTTGAAGTCCACGAGTCATAAAAGAGCCAAGGTTGCCTACCCCTGCACTAGACCAAGGGTATCCAACCTTGGCAACTTCAAGAATTATGGACTTCAACTCCCAGAATTCCCCAGCCCACATGGCTGGCAGGGAAATTCTGGGAGTTGAGACCCACAAGTCTTAAAGTTGCCAAGGTTGGTCACCCCTACACTAGACCATTTCAAATAGTGGATCAGACTTCCATTGGTGTGACTCAGTAAAATGGCTCCCCTTTCTCTAAAAACACACTTTGATGAAGGGACGGCATTACTTGCCAAAGTATGGGATGAAACTGAAGCATTCTAGAAACTGCAAATCTCTTCAGAATTGTACAATGAATGTCACACTCCACCTGTGAGAATTTTACAAATGTTTCTTCTCCTTTGAAAGGAATTTCAAAAGCAAACATCTTGAAGAAGTAGAGCGTGGGAATGGGGAACCTTGAAGAAACTCTCCTTCTTTCCAGCCATTGTGTTGGGATGGCTGTTTCTGGCCTAAAGCTTAGCCTAGTTCCACTGGTGGAAAGTCCTGGATTTTCCATGAGGTTGATGCTTCCCGTTTCTGTCTGCCATCTTGGCAATTGCTGCTATTGCTGGAAATTAAACATGCGCTTAAATGCTTTGATGAACAGCTACTGGAGTGCTTCAGCTTCTCTATTACCCGCTTTGAGTATTGGTGACACATACGCTCCTTTACAAGCCTACCCTTGTAGTAATTTTCTTAATGAGAATGGCAATTGGAAGGAACATTTTCTACAAAAAAAAAAGAGAAAATGACACACAAGTGCTCCTCTTTATGCCCCCCCTCCTTCTTCTCCCGCTATTCATTATTCACAATCAAAAGGAAGAATTAGCTTTTCAGAGTGATCTCGCCAAAAAGGGGTTATCACTTTGAAAGAAGCACTTCTGGCGCGAAGGAAAAGGAATGCGGGAGGAGGGTTAGAAATGAATTGAGTGGCTCACGCGGGCATACAGAGGGCGGACAGGAATTGCATTATGAAAAATTATGAGGAGACAACTCTCCGGGACAACATATAATTTTATTAGAAAAGACAAGGGAGAATTTGTGCTCGGAACAAAAATCTGCACTTTGTGTAAGTTATTGAAATTGGGCACTTTCAGGTGTGGTGATGATCTTACAAAATGCTAGAACCTTCTTCCCCCCAGAAGTTGTATGTTTGCCTACCCCTGGCCTAGCACATGCTTCTAATTCAAAAACAAAACAAAATACATGGTGAAAAAGTCAGTAGGCAGGGGTTCCCTCTCCTTCTGTGTGCTGACATAGCCCATGAAGCCATAGTTTGTTGAGTAAACCCTAATTAAACAATATACCAAGTTGCTGTTACAGTTCAAAGTAAGGCTTAGGTATTTGGAGTGAGAATCCCACAGTGACCACTTCCATGTCACCACCATGCTGGAAATGCTGAGAACCTGTTAAAGTGATATAAACCACCACCACCTCCTCCTCCTCCTCTTCCTCCTCCTCCTCCTCCTCCTCCTCTTCTTCTTCTTCTTCTTCTTCTTCTTCTTCTTCTTCTTCTTCTTCTTCTTCTTCTTCTTCTTCTTCTTCTTCTTCTTCTTCTTCTTCTTCTTCTTCTTCTTCTTCTTCTTCTTCTTCTTCCTCCTCCTCCTCCTCTTCCTCTTCCTCTTCCTCTTCCTACTCCTCCATCACTACTTCTTTTTCTCCATTGTCACCTCCCCACTCTTATCTCAGAAATCAACTTTCATTACAGATAGTCCTTGAGTTATGACATAATAGAGTTTCCCCATTATGGTCATAAGTCGTCTTGATTATAAAGCGGGTTGGTCATGTGATAGATCCCAATTTCATAACCTTTTTTACAGCAGTCATTAAGTGACTATCACAATTGTTAAGAGAACCCATGATTTGTTTTATGGGCAGGTTTTGATGAAAACCAGGAGGAAATGCCATTTTGGGGCAAAACCATCATAAAACATAATCATATGACTGTGGGACGCTGCAAATGGTTGTAAATGCAGCCCAGTTGCTGAGCCCTAAAGTGTGGTCATGTGACTATGGGGGGGGTCTCCTATTGTTGGAACTTTGAATCGGGGTCATAAATATCCTTCAGGTAAGTCCATTGTAACTTTGAATGCTTGCTAAGTCACTTGTCATAAGTTGAGGAGTACAGTGTACAGTATCATCAACACAAGTAGTAATTAGTGGAATACTACTGTATTTCTGAAAAGAGTCATTCATTGGGTGACAGACTAATGGAATGGAATGGAATAGAATAGAATAGAATAGAAGAGTTGGAAGGGACCTTGGAGATCTTCTAGTCCAACCCCCTGCTCAGGCAGGAAACCCTATACCAGTGGTGGCTAAACTATGGCACGTGTGCCAGAGGTGGCACTCAGAGCCCTCTCTGTGGGCATGCGCACCATTGCCCCAGCCCCGCCTTCCCCCACAGCCCCCTCCTCACCAGAAGCTGCCCTGGAGGAGAGTCGCCCCCGAGGGCGGCGCATGCGGAGCAGCATAGCCAACAACATGGCAGCTGGGTAGTGGGGACAAGACTCCACTCTCATGTCCCATCATGCGCTTTTGATGCTGTGGGGTGCGGGCGGAGGGCGTGGCCACCATGGCACTGCTGGGCTGCCTGAGTGATCTGCGGCAGGCCATGGAGGCGGTGAGTGGCCCTGAGGTGGGTGGGGTGGGGGCGGAGCTGGGGCGGGCTAGGGGCAGGGTGGGGCGGAGCAGAGCGGGGGCAGAGCAGGGGTGGGTTTTGGGCACTCGGTCTCTAAAAGGTTTGCCATCACTGTCCTATACCATTTCAGACAAATGGTTGTCCAATCTCTTCTTAAAAACTTCCAGTGTTGGAGCATCCACAACTGTAAGAAGAAGATTGGGAAAGATGAGTTCATTTTACCGTATTTGAGGAGAGGCAAGCCAACCCAGATGGAAAGATGGTATTTAAAGAGATTTCAGCTTCATTGTTATCTTGTAAGTCTGTCTGGAAATTTACTCTTGCCTTTCTCAAGACATTTTCGCCCACGACCAGCATTAATGACATCTTTCTGAAATCCATATGGTTCTCCCTACCTTGGTTGGCTGACTATGTGGATCTTGACCATTTGTTCTCTACCTATTGCTATGGTACAGATCTGCCCCATGGAGTTATGGCGCTTCTCCTTGTTGAGTTTCTTCACTTCATAGAGCAGTGGTTCTCAACCTTTTTAATGCCGCGACCCCAACCGGTCGTAAGTCGAGGACTAAACTGGTCGTAAGTCGAGGACTAAACCAGTCGTAAGTCGAGGACTAAACCAGTCGTAAGTCGAGGACTACCCAACCAGTCGTAAGTCGAGGACTTTCCCTGCCCGGGAGCGCCGCGCATGCATGGTTCCGCCCCCTGCGCCGGCCGAGGCATAGCTGGCAAGCGGCAGAGACGGAGCAGGCCGACCACCAGCTGGCCCAGCTCAAGGGAGGTAAGGCACCCGCCGGAAAAGGGGGAAAAATGGCGGACAAAAAAAATGGCAGACAAAAAAAATGGCGGACAGCCTTGCTTGGCGACCCCCGTGAAATGGTCGATCGACCCCAAATGGGGTCCCGACCCACAGGTTGAGAACCACTGTCATAGAGGCAAAGCATAACTGATTGGCTACTGTGATTCTTGGGTCAAAAAGGTTTTAAAAGGAAGGGGTGACCTTGTGACATTGCTTACTTCTTTGAAGATTTAACACTCCCCATTAATTGCAATTCATTCGCTCTGAAAGAGCATCATACACACTCAGGGCACACTCAATTTTCCAAGTGTGAATTCTTTGTAATGTTAATTGTCTTTTGTGGAAGGATGGTGTGTTGAAAATATGTGGAGGGGATTGGAGTGGCATCTTTGAGCATGGCCAGCAAGCTAGCGCCTGAATACTGATGAAATGTTCTGAAGGAGTGTATTGTTTTTGTAACAAGTCCCAGTTGCAACCTGTCTGTAAGTTACCTGACTCAAGGAAAATGCTGCTATTTCTAATTTAACACATTCTGAGAACTAAGTAAAAAATGCCGGCTTTTTCACAAAGGATTCAGGCCAGTGGCCCTGAGGCCAAAACANCACCACATCCCATTTCGTATCGATTAGCAACCCTACCTTAGTAGCAGCTGAAGGATAGCAGGGTTTATAATCGTCGTTAGCTGCATGAATGCCGTTATTGAAACCTAATTTCTGATCCAAAGTGCAGCATTAAGTTAAATCAAACATGGTTACACGGTGAGTCTTCTGAACTTTCCCCAGCAATATTGAGATTTTTTTTTTTCAGGCTGCCTTCTGCTATCAGCGTTTCAATCACACCTGAAGCAACTGATAACTTATGCACAGTTCTTTAAGAGCAGTCAAGTAAAGTTTGAATTTTATGGATAAATGGATTAGGGATTTGTCAGGCCAATTTTGCAGATTTCGTTCAAGAACATCACAAATCCATAAATTGTCAGGTCGCTTTTCAACTCCAAAATGCCATAAATATTTATCTTGGGGAGAGGAGACAAGTTATTTGTAGCTTCACCTAATCGCTTAAGCGTTTGAAATATTCAGAGATATTTTGTTATTCAAATAGGGACAACTGCAGGAGGGCAAATAAAGCAGGCCACGTCCATAGCAATGTGCCACCAATTTGGGGCTATAACTATGGCATTTGGGGAGTTGAAGTCCACAGGTCATAAAAGGGCCAAGTTTGAAGACCCCTGGCTTAAAGGGACCAGTCGTGGACCCTCGTCTTCTTTCTCTCAGTGGATTCAGGTTTTGTGGCCAGGTTGACTTGAGTCTGTAGATAGGGATCTACAAGAAGCTCGCTATAGAATCTTCTGAAAACAAATTTAGAATTTTCTCCCCAAAGGAATCCACTATGGTTACAAATAAAGTCTGGCTTCCATTAATTAGTTTACCTCCTCCCTCCCCCAATAAAACCTATCAAGAAAGGAGTTAAGAGGTGGTAAGAAGAACTTTTCAAACATGGATCCTACGTTTTAAAACACAGCCTGCTAGCAGTAGCACAAATTTACTTGCAGGTGTCTTTTTTTCTAAGTTTCCCAGTGTTTTCTGGACTGGGAAGTTTAAAGCTCAATCTTTAAACTTGAAAGACTGGAAATACACTCTTTTTTTTCCAGATGTTCTCACTAATCTAGTCAACTTTGCCAGCTGAGAGCATGCATGAGCTCTAAGAATTATCTGGCCAGGAGCATTTAAAAACACAGTGTATAAATTTCCAGGTGGCTATAGATTAATTCCTGTACAACTCCCAAGAAACAAGATACTTTATTGCTTCATTATTTGTTATTAATAAAACTGGCCAGGTTCTTTCCAATGATTCATGCAAGATTATTGCCCATCTGACTCTGGCACTTCCCCATTATACTATGTTAACATATTTCAATAAGTAATCAATTTAGCTTGCCGTGTGCTATTGGAATGCAAGTTCCATTACTTGCACCATATTTATTTTGGGCGATAGGTTGTCCGTCTTAGTCTCGAGCGCCCCTTTTTGCATTTGCCATTTTAGGATGAAATACTTAAAATATTTGCATTTAAAAAATGAACTCAGAAACTGGACCGCCTCCAGACAAAACCAAGTAATTATGTCATTTGTATTGCAAAGCAAGAATGGCTGTAAAACATCGGTATAAATAGGAGGAGGAGAACAGGGTACATGAAAGATTGATAGGCTTCACCAGTCTTACATTACACATAGAAAGACCAGCTGGGGGAGGGAAAAATCACCCTGCTAGCCTTTTGTGCAAGTGTGTATACACAAAAGGGGCAAAGCTTTGACTGGGACACCATGCTGGGCAAATGTGGATGCCCCACCCTTGTGGAATCCCTACTGTAATCAAGAACTTTGATATTCACCAGTGTTGTCCCTTGCTTTTTATCAATTTTAAGAGCCAGTTTGGTCTAGTGGTTAAAGCACTGGGCTAGAAAGCAAGAGACTGAGTTCAAGTCCTACCTTAGCCATGAAAGCCACCTGGGTGACTTTGGGCCAATCATCAGGAGACGATGAGTTCTAGTCCCCCCCTTAGTCATGAAAAACCAGCTGGGTGAATTTGGGCCAATCACCAGGAGATGAGTTCTAGTCCCGCCTTAGGCATGAAAAACCATCTGGGTGACTTTGGGCCAATCACCAGGAGATGAGTTCTAGTCCCGCCTTAGGCATGAAAAACCATCTGGGTGACTTTGGGCCAATCACCAGGAGACGATGAATTTAGTCCCGCCTTAGGCATGAAAAAAAACCAACTGGGTGACTTTGGGCCAATCACCAGGAGATGATGAGTTCTAGTCCCGCCTTAGGCATGAAAAAAATCAGCTGGTGACTTTGGGCCAATAACCAGGAGACGATGAATTTAGTTCCGCCTTAGGCATGAAAAAAAAACCATCTGGATGACTTTGGGCCAATCAGCCAGAGACAATGAGTTCTAGTCCTGCCTTAGACATGAAAAAAACAGCTGGGTGACTTTGGGCCAGTCACATTCTCTCAGGCCAATTCGCCTCTCAGGGTTATTGTTATGGGAAAAATAGGAGGAGGAAGGTGTGTTGAATATGCTCACTGCCTTGAGTTATTTGTGAAAATAATAAAGGTGGGATATAAATAAATATATAAATAAGATACATAAATTCATCAGAAGTAAAGGAAGGGGGGAAAAAACTAACTGAGACACAGGAGTCCCAGGTGTGTGAAGGGCCCCATTTTTTTGGTTATGCTGCCACTCACAAATTATATATCTCTGGGCTGTTATTTGTATTTAATTTCTTTCCCATATTGAATTTTAATTGTTTTTATGTTTGTTCGCCGGTCAGAGTCATTGGCTTGAGATGGGTGGCTATACAAATTGAATACATAAATAAATACTGGTTTGTTTTTTCGGTCCCCTTACTGCTCTTGAAGAAATTCATTTAGAACAGGAGTGTCAAACTGCTGGCCTGCGGGCTGGATGCGTCACACCGAAACCGCGCCCACCCCATTGCCGGCAATGGGGAAAAAGTCACGATACGTCATGACACGTCACGTGACGTTGCGAGTTTGACACCCTTGATCTAGAAGTTTCATCGACTGGAACTGTGAAAGCCAAGATTCCAAACAGAGGAATCCAGAGTGGATTCAAAAGATGAAAGACAAGTTTGGAGAAGAAAGAATAAGTGAAAATGTTTTCAGTCCATCCACACAACGTCTTCCAATTCAGAATTTTCCACATGACTTGATCTACAAATAGAGGGGAATTCTAATATATCAGGTTTTAGAAATGAAGTTTAGAATTTGTTTTACTAGGACAGAAGACTTTGTCCTTTGCATTTTCCCTGTTTTCCCTCTTACCAAATATGGGGTTAGTTGCAAAAATAAGAATTTCAATCATAACTTAACTTTCTCAGTATGGATACAGAAGCAAATCTTAGATATCACACTTTTCAAAATGTCCTGATTAGATCTCACACTTTCCAGATTTTTTCTCTACAGTTCACTATGGAAAACAAAATCTAAATTCCATATTCATTTCATATATTGTTTATTATGGTCAATGGCCACTCAAGGTATCAAAAAAGTACAAGTGAAATATATAAAAGATAATATAAGACAGTGAAAATACGGTCACCTGGCCAAAGCCTAAAATAAAATAAAATTGTTTGGATATCATGAGAACATAGCAAGATGAAACGTTGCTTATTATTGAGTGCACATTTAAATCTACTTCTGTAATAAAAATAAATCAATTTATACTCATTAATTTATTCAATTTCTATTGCAGCCCATCTCAGTAAATGACTCTGGGCAGCTTACTTGATATATTTGATATTAGAGAGTGAACAGAATGGGATAATTAATTTGAGGGCTAGATGGTGTATTATGAAAACATATTCATAATAAAATATGCATTATAGAAAAACAAGGAAATGCATTAAGTTGCATCTCTCACTTGACCATCTACCTCACAACGGTTGTTTCATCAAGCCTTGGGAACAGGGCTGCTATGGGTATTACCTCTGGATGATAAATTAGTCTAGTGTTTTAAATGTTGATTGAGTGATTGATTAGGTGCCAGCAAATTGCTATTTACTCTTAGCAACTACATAGACCTTCTCCAAGATGAGCTAATCAAAATTTGGACCTTCAGGTCTGCCAGTGGTCACCCATCACTTCTGTAACTGAGCTCATTCCCTTTTATGCTGGTCATCCTCTTCTTTTTCCTTTCCTTTTCCCAGCTTTATAGATGTTACAAGAGAACATGATCTACACATAATGTTTTCAAAATATAACAATTTGATCCCTATAGATTCTACTCTGCGTTGGATAATCTTTCACTAGCATATGAAATTAAGTATATGGTACAATAGTTTGGACTCTCTTGAAATTTCTGTTCTTTTTCTTTTTGATATTGATATGTATGTTGATTTCTTCCAGTGTGTTGACTGACACTGTGTTCTCCTTCAGTTCTACTGGAATAATTTGGTTAAAACCTTTACAGATTCTTCTTCTGTTGCTTGCCATATTTCTGTGGTTTTTCAACTTGGTAATACAGTAACCAGAATGCAGATTTAATTCCATCTTCTATTACTAGAGTTGTAAATAGGAACATCTTCTAAAGTATCTTAGATGTTGACACTTCTACTGCTTCTTGAATGAGTTATTATTTTCCCATTTTTTAGCATATCAGCTCAAGTTTGGACTTTTCTTCTGAGTTCACAGACCCTTTTGATAATTGTTTTGTTTTGTTTTTCCATGTCTGTTTCCATCTTCAGTGTCTTTACGTCTGCCACTTTAACAATGCTTCATGTCCCTTCAACCAGCTTCTGAAATTCTTTCCTAAATTCTTTCTTTGTCTTTATTGGATTTGACTTTTTCCCCCCTCTTGGCAATTTCTATAGTCTGTTCTGACATCTAGTTAGCTTTCTTCTGTTTATTAATCTTTGGCAGTCTCTTTTCACTTTAATTTTAGCAACTTCCTTGACTTCATTCCACAGTTTCTCTTGCTTCCTATTTAAAGATTCAGGATTTCAAAGCGATTCCTGATGCTCTCCTTGAAAATGGTGGGCATACTATGCTCAAGACTACAGCATGATAACTTTGCTTTTCTGCTTTAGCTTGCCTTAGAACAGGCATACTTCATAATAAGTTTCACATTCAGATTCTGACCACAACTTTGCTATTTTCACCGAGTTCTTTACCTCTTTGTACCAATAATATAATTAATTTCAGTGCCTGCCTTCTGATGATGTCCACATGCATAGATATTTTTTTGATTGTTTGAATAATGCACTGCAAATGAAGAAATTATTGGATTTGCAGAAAGTGGGGCTTAATCTCTGATTCCTATGCCATACAGTCCAACTAACATTTTCCTCATAACTATTTTCAACTTTGACATACCAGTCTCCAGTCATAAACAACACATCTTGCCTGCATGCTCTGTCGATTTCAAATTAGTCTTCACCATAAAACTTGTCAACCTCTTCTTCTTCTGCATCAGTGATTGGAGCATAAACTCACATAACCATCACATTAAGGGTTATCCGTGATGTCTAATTAATGTTATTTGGTCAAAAACTGCATTGTACCGATGTACTATTTTTGCTGCATCTTTTCTGACTCTGAAAAGTTCCTTCTTTATTTTTTGCATCCAGAGTAGTAAACTTTGATTGTCTGATTAAAAGTGTCACGTTCCAATCCCTTTCAATTCACAAATGCTTATCTTTTGCTGTGTTCAGCTGTCCCATGTTCAGGCTTCTTCATCTTCCTATTATAATTCTATCTTTGCAGGTTCAGATTTTATTTACTAGCAACTGAATATCCAGAATCCAGCTTTAATGTAGTCATGCCATAAACACCATTAGTAAAGATCCTCAGCTATTCTTCAGTAACGTGTTGAGTGTCATCAGACCTGAGGGATCCGTCATCCAGTACTAGATCATCAATATTTGCTTCTTCATTATCCATGTGATTTTCTTGGTAAAATACAGAGATGGTTCACCATTTCCTTCTCTTGCAGATATGATGTGATGCCATTAGCAAAGCCTCCAGCATCTTCCTGTATTACTGCTGCTTGATACAGATTCCTACCTACTTTAGAAGGGAAGCTGGGATGCTCTTCACATTTTGGTTGACCTTGCTGGGATTATACATTCTTAACACAATAAAAGAGTTGGAAGGAACCTTGGAGGTCTTCTAGTCCAACCCCCTGCTCAGGCAGGAAACCCTATACCAGTGTTGGCGAACCTTTTAGAGATTGAGTGCCCAAACTGCAACCCAAAACTCACTCATTTATTGCTGGGTGCCAGGTGGGCATGGCCCACTGGATGGGCGTGGCTGTGGTGATCATGGCAGACTGGGTGGGTGTGGCTGTGGTGGTCATGGCAGACTGGGTGGGTGTGGCCAAGGTGGGGGTGGTCACCTTGATGTTGCTCGTGGGTAGGGATGCCTGTGGGGGACGGGCAGGACTGGGGGAGATCCAGGGGGTCTCTGGCAGGTGGGGCAGTAGGTAGGAGGCTCATCCTGCGGGGTGAGGCGAGGCAAGGTGAGGTGAGGCAGGGCAGGGGTGCCATTGTCGCAGGGCAAGGTGAGGCAGGGGCCGGGGCGGCTGCTGCCTGACACCATCGGCACAGAGGCCAGTGAGCGCATGGGTGCTGGGATGCATCTGGCCATGTGGGACCTCGGCAAGTTAGCGGGAAGCTGGTTGAAGAGGGATGGTTGCCATCTCCGGGGCATGGTGTGCGTGCCCACAGAGAGGGCTCTGAGTGCCGCCTCTGGCACGCATGCCATAGGTTCGCCACCATTGCCCTATACCATGTCAGACAAACACTTGTCCGATCTCTTCTTAGAAACCTCCAGAGTTGGAGCCTCCACAACTTCTGGAGGCAAGTCATTCCATTGATTAATTGTTCTGTCAGGAAATTTCTCCTCAGTTCTAGGTTGCTTCTCTCCTTGATTAGTTTCCATCCATTGCTTCTTGTTCTTCCTTCAAGTGCTTTGAAGAATGAGATGATTCCCTCTTCTTTGTGGCAGTCCCTCAAATATTGGAACACTGCTATCATATCAACCCTAGTCCTTCTTTTCATTAAACTAGACATACCCAATTCCTGCAACTGTTCGCATGTTTTAGCTTCCAGTCGTCTAATCATCTTTGTTGCTCTTCTCTGTACTCTTTCTAGAGTCTCAACATCTTTTTTATATTGTGACAACCAAAATTGGATGTGATATTTCAAATGTGGTCTTACCAAGGCATTATAAAGTGGTATTAACAGGAAGGTAACAATGTTCTGTGTTTCACCACACTTTCTGCCCTATGGCATGATGTCATGCTGGCCACATGACCACAGAAACATCTTCAGACATTGCTGGCTCCCTTGGCTAAGTAACAGAGATGAACAATACCTTGATGGCAATGGGACTGTCTTTGAAGGCCATCTGCTGAAAGACCAGTGGGTTACCTTGTGCAGCTGGTTGATGACTGAGAACAGACTGCTGCCTGCATAGGCAAGGGGTCCGATCCAGCAGGGCACTTCTTATTTTCTTTTGGGTGTATGGCAGGGGTCTTCAAACTTGGCCCTTTTATGACTTGTGGACTTCAACTCCCAGAATTCCTCAGCCAGGCACGCTGGCTGAGGAATTCTGGGAATTGAAGTCCACAAGTCATGAAAGGGCCAAGTTTGAAGACCCCTGGTGTATGGGATATTGAGGGCATGCAATCTTTATGTTAGGAAATTAAAGGCCTTCCTGGTCTTAGCAAATAGGAAGCATCAATCTCCAAAGGTATACAGTATAATAACACCATCCTTGTCAATTGTCAGAGCCCTGTAGAGACCCTTTGAGCCTGAAGCCAGAAATGAGAAGTGGTAGCCAGCAATCAACCGAGTCAAATTTAAAGTTACTGGTTCTTTAAATTTGGCACATTAAATGAGTCAAAAGTTGGAAACATAAAGACTACCTTGCCCAGGTGAAGTTTCAGCTCCAAAGAGATCTAATGCCAGCTGGAATCCTCATAAAGCTGATCCTTCCAGTTGTTTTAATAGCTGCAGCCACTTATGTGAGGTAATTCACTGCAGATAACATCTGGAGATGCCCACATTAGGGAAGGTAGCTTTAGGACCAGANCACCACATCCCATTTCGTATCGATTAGCAACCCTACCTTAGTAGCAGCTGAAGGATAGCAGGGTTTATAATCGTCGTTAGCTGCATGAATGCCGTTATTGAAACCTAATTTCTGATCCAAAGTGCAGCATTAAGTTAAATCAAACATGGTTACACGGTGAGTCTTCTGAACTTTCCCCAGCAATATTGAGATTTTTTTTCTTTCAGGCTGCCTTCTGCTATCAGCGTTTCAATCACACCTGAAGCAACTGATAACTTATGCACAGTTCTTTAAGAGCAGTCAAGTAAAGTTTGAATTTTATGGATAAATGGATTAGGGATTTGTCAGGCCAATTTTGCAGATTTCGTTCAAGAACATCACAAATCCATAAATTGTCAGGTCGCTTTTCAACTCCAAAATGCCATAAATATTTATCTTGGGGAGAGGAGACAAGTTATTTGTAGCTTCACCTAATCGCTTAAGCGTTTGAAATATTCAGAGATATTTTGTTATTCAAATAGGGACAACTGCAGGAGGGCAAATAAAGCAGGCCAGGTCCATAGCAATGTGCCACCAATTTGGGGCTATAACTATGGCATTTGGGGAGTTGAAGTCCACAGGTCATAAAAGGGCCAAGTTTGAAGACCCCTGGCTTAAAGGGACCAGTCGTGGACCCTCGTCTTCTTTCTCTCAGTGGATTCAGGTTTTGTGGCCAGGTTGACTTGAGTCTGTAGATAGGGATCTACAAGAAGCTCGCTATAGAATCTTCTGAAAATAAATTTAGAATTTTCTCCCCAAAGGAATCCACTATGGTTACAAATAAAGTCTGGCTTCCATTAATTAGTTTACCTCCTCCCTCCCCCAATAAAACCTATCAAGAAAGGAGTTAAGAGGTGGTAAGAAGAACTTTTCAAACATTGATCCTACGTTTTAAAACACAGCCTGCTAGCAGTAGCACAAATTTACTTGCAGGTGTCTTTTTTCTAAGTTTCCCAGTGCTTTCTGGACTGGGAAGTTTAAAGCTCAATCTTTAAACTTGAAAGACTGGAAATACACTCTTTTTCCCCCCAGATGTTCTCACTAATCTAGTCAACTTTGCCAGCTGAGAGCATGCATGAGCTATAAGAATTATCTGACCAGGAGCATTTAAAAACACAGTGTATAAATTTCCAGGTGGCTATAGATTAATTCCTGTACAACTCCCAAGAAACAAGATACTTTATTGCTTCATTATTTGTTATTAATAAAACTGGCCAGGTTCTTTCCAATGATTCATGCAAGATTATTGCCCATCTGACTCTGGCACTTCCCCATTATACTATGTTAACATATTTCAATAAGTAATCAATTTAGCTTGCCGTGTGCTATTGGAATGCAAGTTCCATTACTTGCACCATATTTATTTTGGGCGATAGGTTGTCTGTCTTAGTCTCGAGCGCCCCTTTTTGCATTTGCCATTTTAGGATGAAATACTTAAAATATTTGCATTTAAAAAATGAACTCAGAAACTGGACCGCCTCCAGACAAAACCAAGTAATTATGTCATTTGTATTGCAAAGCAAGAATGGCTGTAAAACATCGGTATAAGTGGGAGGAGGAGAACAGGGTACATGAAAGATTGATAGGCTTCACCACTCTTACATTACACATAGAAAGACCAGCTGGGGGGAGGGAAAAATCACCCTGCTAGCCTTTTGTGCAAGTGTGTATACACAAAAGGGGCAAAGCTTTGACTGGGACACCATGCTGGGTAAATGTGGATGCCCCACCCTTGTGGAATCCCTACTGTAATCAAGAACTTTGATATTCACCAGTGTTGTCCCTTGTTTTTTATCAATTTTAAGAGCCAGTTTGGTCTAGTGGTTAAGGCACTGGGCTAGAAAGCAACAGACTGAATTCAAGTCCTACCTTAGCCATGAAAGCCACCTGGGTGGCTTTGGGCCAATCATCAGGAGATGATGAGTTCTAGTCCTGCCTTAGGCATGAAAAACCAGCTGGGTGACTTTGGGCCAATAACCAGGAGACGATGAATTTAGTCCCGCCTTAGGCATGAAAAAAACCCATCTGGGTGACTTTGGGCCAATCACCAGGAGATGATGAGTTCTAGTCCCGCCTTAGGCATGAAAAAAAACCAGCTGGTGACTTTGGGCCAATAACCAGAAGACGATGAATTTAGTTCCGCCTTAGGCATGAAAAAAAAAAACATCTGGGTGACTTTGGGCCAATCAGCCAGAGACAATGAGTTCTAGTCCTGCCTTAGACATGAAAAAAACAGCTGGGTGACTTTGGGCCAGTCACATTCTCTCAGGCCAATTCGCCTCTCAGGGTTATTGTTATGGGAAAAATAGGAGCAGGAAGGTGTGTTGAATATGCTCGCCGCCTTGAGTTATTTGTGAAAATAATAAAGGTGGGGTATAAATAAATATATAAATAAGATACATAAATTCATCAGAAGTAAAGGAAGGGGAAAAAAACTAACTGAGACACAGGGGTCCCAGGTGTGTGAAGGGCCCCATTTTTTGGTTATGCTGCCACTCACAAATTATATATCTCTGGGCTGTTATTTGTATTTAATTTCTTTCCCATATTGAATTTTAATTGTTTTTATGTTTGTTCGCCGGTCAGAGTCATTGGCTTGAGATGGGTGGCTATACAAATTGAATACATAAATAAATACTGGTTTGTTTTTTCGGTCCCTTACTGCTCTTGAAGAAATTCATTTAGAACAGGAGTGTCAAACTGCTGGCCTGCGGGCTGGATGTGTCACACCGAAATCACGCCCACCCCATTGCCGGCAATGGGGGAAAAGTCACGATACGTCATGACACGTCACGTGACGTTGCGGGTTTGACACCCCTGATCTAGAAGTTTCATCGACTGGAACTGTGAAAGCCAAGATTCCAAACAGAGGAATCCAGAGTGGATTCAAAAGATGAAAGACAAGTTTGGAGAAGAAAGAATAAGTGAAAATGTTTTCAGTCTATCCCAATGGTGGGGAACCTATAGCACACGTGCCAGAGGCGGCACTCAGAGCCCTCTCTGTGGGCACGTGCGCCATGCCCTGGAGATGGCAACCGTCCCTCTTCAACCAGCTGCCCGCTAACTCGCCGAGGTCCCACATGGCCGGATGCATCCCAGCACCCATGCGCTCGCTGGCCTCTGTGTGCGGGGGCCGATGGTGTCAGGCAGCAGCCATCCCGGGCCCTGCCTCACCTTGCCCTGTGACAATGGCACCCCCGCCTGCCTCACCTCACCTCACCCCACAGAACGAGCCTCCTGCCCACCGCCCCACCTGCCAGAGACCCCCTGGATCTCCCCCAACCTTGCCTGGCCCCCACAGGCGTCCCTCCCCATGAGCAACATCGAGGAGATCACACCCATTTTGGCCACACCCACCCAGTCTGCCATGACCACCACAGCCACACCCACTTGGCACCCGACGATAAATAAGTGGGTTTTGGGTTGCAGTTTGGGCACTCGATCTCTAAAAGGTTCGCCATCACTGGTCTATCCACACAACTTCTTCCAATTCAGAATTTTCCACATGACTTGATCTACAAATAGAAGGGAATTCTAATATATCAGGTTTTAGAAATGAAGTTTAGAATTTGTTTTACCAGGACAGAAGACTTTGTCCTTTGCATTTTCCCTGTTTTCCCTCTTACCAAATATGGGGTTAGTTGCAAAAATAAGAATTTCGGTCAAACCTTAACTTTCTCAGTATGGATACAGAAGCAAATCTTAGATATCACACTTTTCAAAATGTCCTGATTAGATCTCACACTTTCCAGATTTTTTCTCTACAGTTCACTATGGAAAGCAAAATCTAAATTCCATATTCATTTCATATATTGTTTATTATGGTCAATGACCACTCAAGGTATCAAAAAAGTACAAGTGAAATATATAAAAGATAATATAAGACAGTGAAAATACGGTCACCTGGCCAAAGCCTAAAATAAAATAAAATTGTTTGGATATCATGAGAACATAGCAAGATGAAACATTGCTTATTATTGAGTGCACATTTAAATCTACTTCTGTAATAAAAATAAATCAATTTATACTCATTAATTTATTCAATTTCTATTGCAGCCCATCTCAGTAAATGACTCTGGGCAGCTTACTTGATATATTTGATATTAGAGAGTGAACAGAATGGGATAATTAATTTGAGGGCTAGATGGTGTATTATGAAAACATATTCATAATAAAATATGCATTATAGAAAAACAAGGAAATGCATTAAGTTGCATCTCTCACTTGACCATCTAACTCACAATGGTTGTTTCATCAAGCCTTGGGAACAGGGCTGCTATGGGTATTACCTCTGGATGATAAATTAGTCTAGTGTTTTAAATGTTGATTGAGTGATTGATTGGGTGCCAGCAAATTGCTATTTACTCTTAGCAACTACATAGACCTTCTCCAGGATGAGCTAATCAAAATTTGGACCTTCAGGTCTGCCAGTGGTCACCCATCACTTCTGTAACTGAGCTCATTCCCTTTTATGCTGGTCATCCTCTTCTTTTTTCTTTCTTCTTCCCAGCTTTATAGATGTTACAAGAGAACATGATCTACACATAATGTTTTCAAAATATAACAATTTGATCCATATAGATTCTACTCTGCGTTGGATAATCCTAAACTCTTTCACTAGCATATGAAATTAAGAATATGGTACAATAGTTTGGACTCTCTTGAAATTTCTGTTCTTTTTCTTTTTGATATTGATATGTATGTTGATTTCTTCCAGTGTGTTGACTGACACTGTGTTCTCCTTCAGTTCTACTGGAATAATTTGGTTAAAACCTTTATAGATTCTTCTTCTGTTGCTTGCCATATTTCTGTGGTTTTTCAACTTGGTAATACAGTAACTAGAATGCAGATTTAATTCCATCTTCTATTACTAGAGTTGTAAATAGGAACATCTTCTAAAGTATCTTAGATGTTGACACTTCTACTGCTTCTTGAATGAGTTATTATTTTCCCATTTTTTAGCATATCAGCTCTAGGTTGGACTCTTCTTCTGAGTTCACAGATCCTTTTGATAATTGTTTTGTTTTGTTTTTCCATTTATTTATTTATTTATTTAATTACATTTATATCCCGCCCTTCTCCTTTCGGACTCAGGGCGGCTAACAATCAATTAAAATACAAAAAATACAAAACCCCTGTTAAAATTGATTAAAACGAAATATTTAACTGTGATCTACTTAAAAGTAATTAAAACCCCTTTAAAATCCCTTAGGCCAGTCCCGCAAGCTGGAACAACCATGTCTTGAGGGCGCGGCGGAAGGAAGGGAGATCAGGGATCACCCTGATCTCTGGGGGCAGTTCGTTCCAGAGGGTGGGTGCTCCCACAGAGAAGGCCCTCCCCCTTGG
>NW_015387345.1:246264-249890 GCF_001527695.2 Protobothrops mucrosquamatus | reverse complement strand
TTTACAATTCCCTGAAGCCAGGCTCGTGTACCCTCC
This sequence comes from Protobothrops mucrosquamatus, assembly GCF_001527695.2. Taxonomy (NCBI): domain Eukaryota; kingdom Metazoa; phylum Chordata; class Lepidosauria; order Squamata; family Viperidae; genus Protobothrops; species Protobothrops mucrosquamatus. The sequence continues at coordinate 249,854 of NW_015387345.1, read as the reverse complement.
CGAGCCGCCAGTACCAGCCAGGAGGGGCACGGATCCAGTAAACATGTGGTTGCGTTCAGTCTCCCCAGGACCCTGTCCACATCATCAGGAGTCACAGAGTCAAACTCTTCCCAAATAACAGTCTCAAGACCTGCTTCCGTCACCTCCCCCGAGGCCACCCAGTTGGAGTCCAAACCCTCTCGGATCCGAGCGACTTTGTCATACAGATATTCCATGTCTGTTTCCATCTTCAGTGTCTTTACGTTTGCCACTTTAACAATGCTTCATGTCCCTTCAACCAGCTTCTGAAATTCTTTCCTAAATTCTTTCTTTGTCTTTATTGGATTTGACTTTTTTCCCCCTCTTGGCAATTTCTATAGTCTGTTCTGACATCTAGTTAGCTTTCTTCTGTTTATTAATCTTTGGCAGTCTCTTTTCACTTTAATTTTAGCAACTTCCTTGACTCCATTCCACAGTTTCTCTTGCTTCCTATTTAAAGATTCAGGATTTCAAAGCGATTCCTGATGCTCTCCTTGAAAATGGTGGGCATACTATGCTCAAGACTACGGCATGATAACTTTGTTTTTCTGCTTTAGCTTGCCTTAGAACAGGCATACTTCATAATAAGTTTCACATTCAGATTCTGACCACAACTTTGCTATTTTCACTGAGTTCTTTACCTCTTTGTACCAATAATATAATTAATTTCAGTGCCTGACTTCTGATGATGTCCACATGCATAGATATTTTTTTGATTGTTTGAATAATGCACTGCAAATGAAGAAATTATTGGATTTGCAGAAAGTGGTGTTTAATCTCTGATTCCTATGCCATACAGTCCAACTAACATTTTCCTCATAACTATTTTCAACTTTGACATACCAGTCTCCAGTCATAAACAACACATCTTGCCTGCATGCTCTGTCGATTTCAAATTAGTCTTCACCATAAAACTTGTCAACCTCTTCTTCTTCTGCATCAGTGATTGGAGCATAAACTCACATAACCATCACATTAAGGGTTATCCGTGATGTCTAATTAATGTTATTTGGTCAAAAACTGCATTGTACCGATGTACTATTTTTGCTGCATCTTTTCTGACTCTGAAAAGTTCCTTCTTTATTTTTTGCGTCCAGAGTAGTAAACTTTGATTGTCTGATTAAAAGTGTCACATTCCAATCCCTTTCAATTCACAAATGCTTATCTTTTGCTGTGTTCAGCTGTCCCATGTTCAGGCTTCTTCATCTTCCTATTATAATTCTATCTTTGCAGGTTCAGATTTTATTTACTAGCAACTGAATATCCAGAATCCAGCTTTAATGTAGTCATGCCATAAACATCATTAGTAAAGATCCTCAGCTATTCTTCAGTAACGGATCCGTCAGCTATTCTTCAGTAACGGATCCGTCATCCAGTACTAGATTATCAATATTTGCTTCTTCATTATCCATGTGATTTTCTTGGTAAAATACAGAGATGGTTCACCATTTCCTTCTCTTGCAGATATGATGTGATGCCATTAGCAAAGCCTCCAGCATCTTCCTGTATTACTGCTGCTTGATACAGATTCCTACCTACTTTAGAAGGGAAGCTGGGATGCTCTTCACGTTTTGGTTGACCTTGCTGGGATTATACATTCTTAACACAATAAAAGAGTTGGAAGGAACCTTTGAGGTCTTCTAGTCCAACCCCCTGCTCAGGCAGGAAACCCTATACCAGTGTTGGCGAACCTTTTAGAGATTGAGTGCTCAAACTGCAACCCAAAACTCACTCATTTATTGCTGGGTGCCAGGTGGGCATGGCCCACTGGATGGGCGTAGCTGTGGTGGTCATGGCAGACTGGGTGGGTGTGGCTGTGGTGGTCATGGCAGACTGGGTGGGTGTGGCCAAGGTGGGGGTGGTCACCTTGATGTTGCTTGTGGGTAGGGATGCCTGTGGGGGACGGGCAGGACTGGGGGAGATCCAGGGGGTCTCTGGCAGGTGGGGCAGTAGGTAGGAGGCTCATCCTGCGGGGTGAGGCGAGGCAAGGTGAGGCAGGGCGGGGGTGCCATTGTCGCAGGGCAAGGTGAGGCAGGGGCCGGGGCGGCTGCTGCCTGAAACTATCGGCACAGAGGCCAGTGAGCGCATGGGTGCTGGGATGCATCCAGCCATGTGGGACCTCGGCAAGTTAGCGGGCAGCTGGTTGAAGAGGGATGGTTGCCATCTCCGGGGCATGGTGTGCGTGCCCACAGAGAGGGCTCTGAGTGCCGCCTCTGGCACGCATGCCATAGGTTCGTCACCACTGCCCTATACCATGTCAGACAAACGCTTGTCCGATCTCTTCTTAGAAACCTCCAGAGTTGGATTCTCCACAACTTCTGGAGGCAAGTCATTCCATTGATTAATTGTTCTGTCAGGAAATTTCTCCTCAGTTCTAGGTTGCTTCTCTCCTTGATTAGTTTCCATCCATTGCTTCTTGTTCTTCCTTCAAGTGCTTTGAAGAATGAGATGATTCCCTCTTCTTTGTGGCAGTCCCTCAAATATTGGAACACTGCTATCATATCACCCCTAGTCCTTCTTTTCATTAAACTAGACATACCCAATTCCTGCAACTGTTCGCATGTTTTAGCTTCCAGTCACCTAATCATCTTTGTTGCTCTTCTCTGCACTCTTTCCAGAGTCTCAACATCTTTTTTATATTGTGACAACCAAAATTGGATGCGATATTCCAAATGTGGTCTTACCAAGGCATTATAAAGTGGTATTAACAGAAAGGTAACAGTGTTCTGTGTTTCACCGCACCTTCTGCCCTGTGGCGTGATGTCATGCTGGCCACATGACAAACGGAAACATCTTCAGACATTGCTGGCTCCCTTGGCTAAGTAACAGAGATGAACAATACCATGTATTAGCCTTGATGGCAATGGGACTGTCTTTGAAGGCCATCTGCTGCAAGACCAGTGGGTTACCTTGTGCAGCTGGTTGATGACTGAGAACAGACTGCTGCCTGCATAGGCAAGGGGTCCGATCCAGCAGGGCACTTCTTATTTTCTTTTGGGTGTATGGCAGGGCTCTTCAAACTTGGCCCTTTTATGACTTGTGGACTTCAACTCCCAGAATTCCTCAGCCAGGCACGCTGGCTGAGGAATTCTGGGAATTGAAGTCCACAAGTCATGAAAGGGCCAAGTTTGAAGACCCCTGGTGTATGGGATATTGAGGGCATGCAATCTTTATGTTAGGAAATTAAAGGCCTTCCTGGTCTTAGCAAATAGGAAGCATCAATCTCCAAAGGTATACAGTATAATAACACCATCCTTGCCAATTGTCAGAGCCCTGTAGAGACCCTTTGAGCCTGAAGCCAGAAATGAGAAGTGGTAGCCAGCAATCAACTGAGTCAAATTTAAAGTTACTGGTTCTTTAAATTTGGCACATCAAATGAGTCAAAAGTTGGAAACATAAAGACTACCTTGCCCAGGTGAAGTTTCAGCTCCAAAGAGATCTAATGCCAGCTGGAATCCTCATAAAGCTGATCCTTCCAGTTGTTTTAATAGCTGCAGCCACTTATGTGAGGTAATTCACTGCAGATAACATCTGGAGATGCCCACATTAGGGAAGGTAGCTTTAGGACCAGA
>NW_015387345.1:223605-244927 GCF_001527695.2 Protobothrops mucrosquamatus | reverse complement strand
GATAATGAAATAGGAAATGTCTTTATGAACCACCCAAGCTCCCTGAAGTATTAGGATATGTATATTGTAAAGCAATATACTGCTTAATTGTCATTTGGTGAGGGTGCAATTTCTCCTTAATGGTCACATTCCCCCCCCCCAATCCTACCCTATCCTTTAATTTGAATTACCCAATCTTGTTTAATTTTTCCCTAGGAAAGGTTTCCGCTTGCCCTAGCAATATTATAGTTGCTAATTCAATTACATTGAAATAGTTTAATAGAAAATATAATTGCTTATTCATACAGAATGCACATTAAGGAAGTGCAAAAACCCATACCTGCCGGGGAAATGCGTATTAGTACTTTTGGAAACTCAGATGGGAATGCTGGATTGGCAAAAGGGTGGCTAATCTTTAATTGTTCATCACCTGCCTTCCGAATAATATGAATGGATCCAAACTAAATGACCACTCATTACCCGTTTCAATTTAGGAGCTTAGCTGGGGTCAGCGGATTGCTTATGCTGATCACAATGATTTGAAGTTGTGATTACCATAAGCAATTTAAATTTTATCGATCCAACCTTCTGAAAGTTGTAATTGAGCAGAGAGGTTGGGCCCGTGGCTCTCCAAATGAAATTGTACTCTGAAACCATCGCTGGATTACTGGAAGAATCAATAAGCAGTCAGTCACGTTAACAATGAAATAGCTCCATTAACATACAGCACTATTGGTGAAACTTTATTTAGGAAGGGTGTTGCGTGCACTTCATTGTTTCATCAATGAGTCTCCATTGTGGAGGGCAAATGGATTGCTTATGTTTGCCTAATAAAAAGGCCTCCCCCCCCCTCCTCCTCCTCCCCTCGCTAATTATGATCTACAAATCTAGTTGATAGCTTAAGATCCATTTCTGGGATGATGAGATTTTTAAAAAATGGGACCTAGTGGAACTGGGGTTTGCATCTCATATCACCTTGGAAATGATTCAGGACTTTCAATGTAATCCACACCATTCAAGTTGAGTCTAATTTGCCCTTCTCCTCGGCAGAACCATTGATTGCACCAAGGCTGCAATTTATCTGATTTTTTTCCCCCAGCAAGCTGATAGTAAACTGGTTGTTTGTATATCATTTTGTGGATGGTCGCCTACATCCATCCATGGTTTCAATGAAGATGCTGTCTTGACCAAAAGATGAGGCTTCCGTGTCATTATCTGACATGAAGTGGGGAACTAGAAGTGGAATTTAGATCATTTACCTATTTGATCGTGCAGCCTGACACTTCCCCTAACTAACTTCTAGATCATGCGTCCTAGTTGACTTTCAACAACAGGAACATCTAAAGTATCTTAGATGTTGACGCTTCTACTGTTTCTTGAATGAGTTATTATTTTCCCATTTTTAGCATATCAGTTCTAGTTTGGACTCTTCTTCTGGGTTCACAGATCCTGTTGACAACTTTTTTTTTGTTTTTCCATGTCTGTTTCCATCTATTTGATCGTGCAACCTGACACTTCCCCTAAGTAACTTCTAGAACAGGGGTAGGAATTCTGGGAGTTGAAGTCCACGAGTCATAAAAGAGCCAAGGTTGCCTACCCCTGTTCTAGATCATGCATCCTAGTTGACTTTCAACACTATAGAGTAGTACTTGTCTGTACAAGAGGGGTTTTTTTTTTGCATTGTATAGATTCTATGAATACCCAATCTATGATCTACGCAGCTGCAATTGGTAACATACATGTCTAACATTGGGACAGACCAGGCTATACTTCTACCTATCTACAGAAGCAAATCTAGGCTTCCTTCTATTACTGCCAGGCTTCTTGCTGCAAACAGAACAATCCGTTCAATACCACATTGTATCAATAGTCCTTCATCAGCTGCATATATCCTCTAATCCAATCTATGCATGACTTTCATATCTATGTTCTCAAGATATGCTGGACACACATTTTGTCCTTAGCTAGTCCACATCTGCCCTTTAAGGTAGTTCAGACAGGAAATCAAAATCATGAGTAGCAATACTACCTTTATTGTAAAACTACAGCAACAGAATCTTGCACTTCTCTCCTTCCTTGCTTTCACTTTCTGGAGAATTTGGAAGGGTCCCTTCTGAGATGCTTTCACCACCCCTAATGCTAATGGGGGCTGAGATATCCCTTATCTGACCATTGTCTTAGCTACATGTCTTCTTCCTGTCATCCCCAAGGTTATTCTCACAACCCCATTACAGTGCAACACACCTAGAGGGCACCAAACAGGCAAGAGATTTTGTCCTTTGGAACTGGAAAATTTTAGATCTTTTGGCTATTTCCACTTTGCTAACAAATATGACATAATGATATTAACATTATAACAATAGCAACATTAAGATATAAAATTTGTTGAGTTGTTCAGTGATTCATCATTATGTACTAATGTAGGAAATTTGTATGGAAAACATATATTCTGCTCCAAAGCTACAATTTACTATTCCAGCCACATGGATTTTTTTAAATATAAGACAGTTGATTAATGTAACCTCATATTGGTTCCACTGACTAGCAGTGGCTACTTCCAGGTTCTCAAGCTGAAATCTTGGCTACTTCCTACTAGGTAGGAAGACTATGTGCAGTCTTCCTCCAGATGAACATCTCTTTGTGCCTCGTAGAGACTTACTTCCACTTCTTACTTACTGCCAACAGTAAAGAAATGGTTTGCTTTCAACTTTTTTCAGAATCTTTTTTCTTCCCAATCTCCCTATTTGGCCTGTAACCCTTTTTGGTTTGGGGGATCATCCAGAAACTTGTTTTGGCTTTGGGAGATCAGCCAAACTATTGACATTTGCTAGTTGGTCCTTTTAAGTGGACATATCAAGATGTAATATAGAACTTTTTGGATGCAACATATGGGCACAGATAAAACAGGCAGAGCATCAATTAGATTGTCCCGGCCATCTTAATTGTTTTTATTGTACCCTGCAGACACCCCAAGATATAGAGGTTATCCTTAAGATTCCAAGGAGTTTATCCACAGAAGGAAATAATTAAAAAGAATCTCAAAAGAAGGCAACATCTGTCTATATTTGTGAAACTTTATGGCTGCAGTCACCAGGAATTGAGTTTGTTTCAAATCTACATATGAAATTAGCAACTTTATATATGGATGAGATCATGGATCAGCATCCATGCTGATTCATGATCTTGTCTACATATAAAATTGCTAATTTTATAAACGTACCCCTCCTTTCTCTCCCCACATGATCATGGGGGGAACTTTATTCTCTTAAAATAGTTAACTAATTTGGAACGTTTGCAAAATAGAGTGTGAAGTATTAGATGACTATCAGGTTCAGAGCCAGAATTAAAAAATCTGTTTTACATATTTCACATTTGCAGACTACCAACAATGAAGCATGGAGATCTTGCTAAAATGCACTGCTATTGCATGGACAATGTGTGCTCTGATTATCTTTTTTCTATGCAGGTACACTTCCTTCTAACTACAATCCGTGTTGCTCATGCCCTGGCATTCCTTCTTTTTTTTTTTAGGTACAGCCTAGATCAGCGGTTCTCAACCTATGGGTCGCGACCCCATTTGGGGTCGATCGACCATTTCACGGGGGTCGCCAAGCAAGGCTGTCCGCCATTTTTCCCCCCTTTTCCGGCGGGTGCCTTACCTCCCTTGAGCTGGGCCAGCTGGTGGTCGGCCTGCTCCATCTCTGCCGCTTGCCAGCTACGCCTCGGCCGGCGCAGGGGGCGGAACCACGCATGCACGGCGCTCCCGGGCAGGGAAAGTCCTCGACTTACGACCGGTTTAGTCCTCGACTTACGACCGGTTTAGTCCTCGACTTACGACTGGTTGGGGGTCGCAGCATTAAAAAGGTTGAGAACCACTGGCCTAGATAAACCATCCATACGGTGAACAAAAGTCTTTTCTTCCTCCTTTAAGCTATTGGGTGTATCCCAACTGCGGTACATCATGCTAAAAACAAATATTTAAATAAATAAACTTCGTGTCCTGAAAATGAAAACTGATGTCAAGATAAGCCAAAATTCTTGATCTGCACATCATCCAAAGGGAAGAAATTCTGATAATTTATCCTTTTTTTGGGGGGGGGGGAACAGTTTCTGTACAGCATGTGTTTATGCGTAATGTCAGAACTGCCCTCGCTATGCTTTGCTAGATGCTGGTTTGCAATGAGTCATGGGGGGGGGAGGGAGCTGTGGGAAGACGAGGAAAGTAAAAGTGATCTTTGTGCCATCCTGAGAAATCTCAAGGATCTGGGAACGGAATGCAACGCTTATCTATCTGCCCAACCTTTGCAGAGACAGTTACTAAGACATCTTCTTTGAATGTGACTGGACAGTTGGGAGATAACAAGGGTGGGGGACAGAGAAGGGAAACTTAAGTAGGGAATATTCGCATGCAAACTCTTAGATTTGCTTTGTTCCTGTAACCACTTGGCTATTAGTAAAGTAGCCTTTTCACTACAAATGGAGTCGAGAGTGTTTCTTTCCTGTCTGACCAAGTTGGGTCAGGCCTGACATTTGTTTTTGTTTATATTCTGCTTTTAGAAAATATCTCTGTGTGCATATGTAGGAAGTCAGCACCCTCCCCAGAGGATGAAATATTTTGGGGAATATTAAAAAAGGCAGGATAGATTAGTTCCCCTAAAGGAGAAAGGGAGAAAAAATCTTAACAACAGCAGAAAACAGTCCCAGCCTCAACCCAAAAATATGAAGAGGCCAGCCTTTAGGAAATCCATTCAGAAAGACTGGGACCACACTATTCATAAGCAAAATGCCTTCAGCCACAGCCCTCACAGAAGGCTTGAGCTGGTGGGATTAGAAAAACAAAGACTCCAAAAATCTACATTCCCCACCCAGCTCCAAGGACAGGACATGACCTCCCAGCCACAATGGGAGTCAGGAAACAATAATTAGAATACCAAAAGGGCACACACAAGCACAGGTCAAAATACATTTCACAAGGAACAGGCATCTCAAATACAAAGCTCAAAAAAGGTATAAAAACCCACTCACTCTCAACTCCATTTTGTCAGCTGTCGCAGAACTGCATGCTGTTGCTGGTTCTGCTCATCAATAAACAGAAACCTTCTCTCTTAAGCAGCCTCTCTTTTATTCCTGGATAGGAACTGGACTTGATTTTTCTTTCAACACACATATATGCAATTGTCTCAGCAAGTGGCAAGGCCCTAGCTGGCCTTGGTGAATTTGTGAAGGTAAGGATGATCCTCCTTGGGTTGGAATCACAGGACACAGATAAACGCCAGGATACAGGGGTTATCCTTAAAATTCCAAGGCTTTTATCCACAGAAAGAAATAGTTGAAAAGAATCTCAGAAGAAGATAATAGCCTAGTTTTGTGAAACTTTATGGATGAAGTCACCAGGAGTTGAGTTTATTTCAAGTTTACATATACATCTATATGCCTATAACTATTTTAAAAGTGGTTATTAGATTCTTGCAAATCGTAGAGAAAGGCAAATACTTACATAGCACACTGACGTCCAGCTCAAGGTATTATTTATTTTAAGCCATGTAACTATTCTTCCTTATAAGATCTGAACAGACATCAAGAGTCACTTGTTGAGATGAGTGGCCACCTGAATGAAATAAACCAATAAATCACCTGCTAAAACATTTTCACACTCAAAAGTATTAAAAACCTTTCCCCAAATACAGAATTCTCTGCATATTCTGTTCTTGGTTTTTCTGCATTTTGTGGCATTGTGACCTACTTAAGGTCCTCATTCTACAGACACACACACACACACACATGGAAAAAAAAAGAATTTTTGTGTTCTTGAAGCTTCCTCTTTTCCTTTATAGCCAAATTATAATTTTGGAGGTGTGGGTATCATAACTAAAGAGACCCATAGCCAAATTGAATGGGGTGGGTGGGTGGAGAAAACACGCCCCAAAGCTTCTTTAGGGTGCCCTTTTAGACTTCAAACAAGTAAGTTTTGAGATTCATTTAATTTTTTTACTTGTTTTAAGCACCATCATAAACATCTGCCATCTGGTATGAAAATTGCTTCATATGGCAGGTTGAGATTTATTTAAAAGTTCTTTGTCTTTGATTTCTCCCCCTGCTGCATTTTCCAGCTGAGTAATTTAAACTTGCAGGTATTTAAATAGCCATTTATCAGTATAATGGAAAAGCATAGTTAAAAGGAAACACTGAGTATAACTTCTGTCATTTCACCATAGGAACATGCTACTCCTGGCAATGGCGCAAACCAGCTGGCTGTGGTTTCTTGGCGTCTTCCTTTCCAATCAGATCAGCATTTTGATCTTTGGAAAGAAACATAGATTGGCCAACTGGAACCACGAAGTCCTCAAATTATTATGTGCCCCAAAAAGACAATGGAGTGATCTACATATCAGGGATTATGCCATAAAATAGGTCACATTTTTATTGCCCATATTGACAGGGTATGTTTATTGACAAGCTACAACCATATATGGGGCAGATATACAAATCCTTTTGTTCTTGGCATATTAAAAAAAATAAATGGCAACAATTCACTGGAGAAAACAATTATGTCTGGAAGAGCTAGTCACGCAGTGTTTCTCAACCTTGACAATTTTAAGGCATGTGGACTTCAACTCCCAGAATTCCACAGCCAGCATTGCTGGCTGTGGAATTCTGGGAGTTGAAGTCCACATGCCTTAAAATTGTCAAGGTTGAGAAACACTGATGCTAGTGGTAAAAGGAAACCAGACAGCTGTAGCCAAAAACACCAATGCAGTCCTGGGCTGCATTAATAGAGGGATAGGATCATGATCATATGAAGTATTAGTAAGACCACACTTGGAATACTGCATCCAATTTAGATCACCATATAAAAAGTTGTTGAGGCTCTGGAAGGACATTACAGAGAGGAGCAACAAGGGTGATTAGGGGGCTGAATGGGATATGTCTAGTCTAGTGAAAAGAAGGACTAAGGGGGACATGAAGACTAGCAGTCTTCCAATATTTGAGTGGCTGCTACAAAGAAGAGGTGGTCAACCTATTTTCCAAAGCACCAGATGTCAAGACAGGAAACAATGGATGGAAACTAATCAAGGAGAGAAACAACCTAGAACTAAGGAGGACTTTTCTGACAGTTAGAACAATCAACCAGTGGAATGGCTTGCCTTCACAAATTGTTGGTGCCCCATCACCGGAGGTGCTCAAGAAGAGACTGGACAGCCACTTGTCTAAAATTGTATAGGGCCTCCTGCTCAAGCAGAGGGTTAGATTAGAAGATCATCAAGATCTCTTCTAACTCTGTTATTCTATGTGATTCCATTTGATTCTGGCTGTCAAAGAACATGGTGGCTAGACACCATCAAAGCTGACACAAGCCAGGGCATAGAAAATCCCAAAGTAGTAGTGCAAGATTGGAAGATGTGGAGAGACTGGCCCATCAAATTGCCAAGAGTTGAACACAACTGAATGGATATCACCATCACCATCACCATCACCATCACCATCACCATCACCATCACCATCACCATCATCATCATCATCATCATCATCATCATCATCATCATCATTATCATCATCATCATTGAAGGTTACTCCCATTTCTTTTAATTTTTTTTACCACCTCTCATGATGTGAAAGAAAATTTGCTGCTGAAATTTCAAAATAGAAGAAAACGTTGATGAAATTCTCATTTGTGGAGCGTTTTTGAACAAGTTGGCCAAGAATTTCTGTCTTTTACTGAACAATCATCTCTCCAATGACGCTCAGACTCGCTGTCTCCTAATCTTCAACTGAGAGGACTTCAACCAAGGGCTTCCACCCTCTTCCCCTAAATTGGGGAGGGGGGCATCAGGGAAATTTCAGAGTGATGTAAAGAAATGTCACTTTCAGCTTCCCTATCTAGTGAAGGGTTTGCAGTATCAGATTAGCTATGAAATTATAATTCAACGGCATCAATAAGGCAATGTGTGCCAAACCATTGTCAGAACTTGCATTCTTGAATAGGTAAATTGGTCCAGTGAGATGAACCATCAATGATGTCAGTGAACCCTTCAATCAATCAATGCTAAGAAACAAGCTACTTTAAAAATTTCCCATAGTGCCTCAGTGGGACCACTTCAACACATGGACAATTAAAGTGGCAGACCATGGAAAGGTAGGGCACCAGCCTTTTAAATGTCCCACAACATTCCCAAATAACAACATTGTATATATAAATATATAGAGATATATTGAAAATGAACATGGCAAGAGTAGTAGCATACTGTTTAGGAACCTCAGTGAGAGGGTTGGCATATAAATTTAATAAATAAATAGACCTTTATTTTCCTATTGTTGAATAGGGCACTGCTAAAGATCCCACTGATGCAGCAAGAGACCCAACAGAAGACCAATTTATAGAAGGTTTTTCTCAAACCAAGATTGGGCATGTTGGCTTACAAGAGATGCAGATTATTTATCTTAAAGATCTCTTATCTGCACTTAGTGTGAATTAAAAATGCTTTAGCCTTGGCTAACCTGTTATTCTTCAGGTGCACAAGAATAACCTTTACTTCTAAAGCAGGGGTCCCCAACCCCCAACCCCGGGGCCATGGACCAGTACTGGTCAATGGTCTGTTAGGAACTGGCTGCATAGTTGGAGGTGAGAGGCGGGTGAACGAATGAAGCTTCATCTGTATTAGCAGCCACTCCCCAGTGCTAGTAGCATCGCTGCCTCAGCTCCTCCCCCCCAGATCATCCAGGATTAGATTCACATAGGAGTGTGAACCCTATTGTAAATTGCGTGTGCAAAGAATCTAGGTTGTGCACTCCTACTCCTACTCCTACTCCTCCCCCAATCTGTGGAAAAATTGTCTTCCATGAAACTGGTTCTTGGTGCCAAAAAGATTGGGGACTACTGCTTTAAAGAGTTTGTTTATTTGGATCAATGGCAAATGAAAAGGATCCAAACATTTGCCCCTTTGGAGTCCTTGGTGTTCTCTGAGTTTGGTTGTTTTCTTGCAGACATTTCATTGCTCAACTAGCAAGCACTGCTGGCAGTGATAGTGTTACCAAGTTGGGTGTTACCTAGTTGGGTAAGGAAATGTCTGCAAGGAAACAACTAAGTTTAGAAAGCATTAAGGACTCCACTGTTTAACCCTGAACTGCAAACATTCTCTTTTATTGGTACCACTTATGGATGTCAAATGCTTCAGAAAGCATGCAAATGGGACCTAGCACTGATAATGTTGCCTAGTTAGGTAATGAAACATCTGCAAAAAAAAACCCCACAACCAAGCTCAGAGAGCACCGAGGACACCACAGTTCAACCCTGGGCTACAAATATTCTCTTCTACTTGCTACGTAATTTTTTTTAAAGTTGTATGTCGCCCTCCAAAAATTGAGTTTTCCAATCAATGTGTATCTTATATTGAAGATATACCAATCTGTAGAATGAAATAATGAATAGATCTTCTCCTTCTTCCTCTCCTCCTCCTTCTGTTGTTGATATTTATTGAAAACCGCTTTGAACAACAACAACAAAAAAGACCATTGGCATATATTGTTACACACAAAGAATACAGAATGATTAGATCAACTTGCTGACTGGCAGCAGTTGATTTTTGTTCATGGTGTTCATGACGTTCACTTCCTCAGCAGAACTTCACCAGACTGAAGAAAAAAAAGTCCAAAATTCATACACGATTCAGTTTTTGAATCCAAGAATGCCATAACAGCCTGACTTTATTTTATCAAGACCCCTTTTCTAGCAGGCTTTCTCTTGCTTGCAGATTCAGCACCGAGCCAAAAGAACAGGAGGAGATGTCAATCAAAAAATCTGAAAGAAAGATTTTTAGTCCATCTTTAATAACTATATTCAGAAAATCAGCTAGATTCCACCAGCCCTTTTCAATCAAGCCAATGCACTCAACTGGATAATATCTCATGCATGTGAATTTGTTTGGTTGTGTTAAGTGGCAGAAAGAAGCAACTCTAATTTGTTCTGTTGTTATTGCCCTTTCATTTGGAGTGACCAAAACTTCAAAATGCGAAAGTCAGAGGAAGAAGGTGGAAGGGGGTAGATGTGAGTAAAAAAGAATGGCTGATTAGTTTTCACGGAGTCTTTTTATGCATTTGAATACCTTAATCAAGTCCCTTCTAACTTTTCTTCAGTTGGGTTTTGCTGTCTCTCAACATGCTTTATGTGACATGAATAAAGTACAAATTGCAACACAATCTCAAGCACATATTCAGTTTTTTTAAAAGAAATAAAATAAAATCAACCCCTTTGCCTTGACTTGCATTCCTTTTGTGTTTGTTTTCAGCAATCATTCCTCTGATTGTGTTTACTGGCATTGAATACTCAAGGAGAAGCGAAGGAATGTTCCCGGAAAGCAAATAGGAATTTGCTAATGTAAGTATTTGTGGGGTGGGGGGTGGGGATGGAATCCTAACCTAGCAACAACCTTGACTCTCAGATTTCCATCTGCTCATCAAGTCTTGGACTAGAAACATCTACGTAACCTTTGGGGCCCATCACGAATGACAAAAACAGCCTGAGTTTCTTCCATCAAACCTGTTGAGTAAATTAGCTGCAGATCTACAACCTATTATCTTTTGATTAAAAGAAAAATCCCATCCCATTTCTTTAAGTTAAGGAACATCTCTGTGTATTCAATCTGTCTTCTAAGAGGCCCCACCGTGACACCATCGTGAGCTTGCTTTCAAGGGGCTTTGGAATGTGATGTTGTTTTGCAATGTGTATACCACGTATCTGCAAGAGTACAAGGAGGCGGTGGGTGCTGTACAGGGATAGTCCTCAACCTCTAACCACAATTAGGACTGCAGTTGTTAAGTGAATCGCACGCTCTTTAAGCAAATTTGGGTTGCTCCACTGATTTTGTCAGAAATCAACTGGGAAGATCGCAATTAGAAGAACTTTGAACACTGCAACCCATCGAGCAGGTAGTCCTCGACTTACGAATGTAATTAAACCCAGAATTACAGTCGCAAATTTCTACAGTAGTCATTAACTGAGCGTGGTAGTCGTGAAATGAATGCCACAGTCAGTACGCAAATGGCATAGTCATTAAGCCAACCCTTTGTTCGCAATGCACGTTTTTGCTAAAAATCGGAAATCAAAACCGGTTTTCTGGCAAAATATGTCCTAAACCACAGTTATATGACTGGGAGATGTTGCAAATGAAAAAAAATGTTTGACTGGTTGCTGAGCACCCAAAATGTAATCATATGACCATGGAGGGGGAGCTGGCCCTCGGATCTTTGAATCTGGATTGTAAGTATATTTTTTTAAGGGCGGTCTGCCTTAACTTCAAATGGTCTCTAAGCAAATGGGGTTAAGTGAAAACTACCTATACATGCCAGTTGCTAACAGTCCAAAATTTGAACATGTGACCGTGGGAATGCTGCAACAATCATGAGTGCAAGGCCCAGTCATAAATAACTTTTTTCAGTGATGTTGGTTCTTTGAACAATCTTTAAACAAATGGCTATAAGTCGAGAACTACCTATGCGGACAACCTCGATTTATCTTACTTCCAATAAAGTAGAATATTTGTAGCTCAGGGCTGAAATGACGAGGTCCTGATGAGTAGACTGTGATGCATCTGATCTTCTGTTGGATAGATCATAGAATCTAGAAATGGAGCTAGATTACATCTTCTACAAGTTTCCATCAAACCTCATGTAAGTGTGTCGGGAGAGTAACTGCCAGCATGGGAATTCTGGTAGTTGGTATCCTAATATACCTAGACGGCACCAAGTTGGGGACAAATCCAATCATGCAGTGGTAATATTTAAATGAGCTAAAATGTTCCATCAGGTATAAGAAACTAGAAGTCATCTGTCACGTTCTATCAAGGTTTGGGAGATATTCCATCCCATTGGGAGAGGAGAAGGGAAAAAAGGAGGGGATAAGAGAAAGAGAAATATTTTTTTTTTTTTAGAATCTTGATGGTCCTAAATATTGAACACCATTGCCTAGAGTAGCCATTATTATCTTTCTGGATGAGTTTGACAGGTGATTAAAAGGATGCCATAGTATGGCTGGTTGAGGAGCTCAAATCTTAAAGTTGCCAAGTTTGGAGATCCCCTGCTATAGGACACTGAATGGGGTTGCTGGCAGACCTGCTGCAAGTTGGAGATTGAAAGTTGTTTAATGGGTTGTGCGGATAGAAGACAAATATTTGTAGGGTTGAACTGTGAGGTCCTTGGTGCTCCCTTACTAGCACTGATCGTGCTACCTAGTTTGGTAATGAAAGATCTGCAGGAAAACCACCAAGCCTGGAGAACACCAAGGATCCCACAATGGGCTCTGCATTTCCCAAACCCTCTTCTTTTTCTGTGTGAGCATTATTATTATTATTATTATTATTATTATTATTATTATTATTATTATTATTATTATTAATTGAATTTATATACTGCCCTATCTCCCTTACGGGACTCAGGGTGGTGAACAGGCGATAATAAAAACCACGATAAATATACGCAAGTTTCTGTTCTAAAATCAAATTAAATAACAGGCCTGCTCTAAAATACCCCATACAAAACCCCCACTAAAACATAATCAAACTATGCCAGGCCGGCCGCACAGAATAGATGGGCCTTCAGGGCTCGGCGAAAAAGGCATGAAGGATACCCAATTGTAAACCAGCGCCACCCCATCGTGTGACAAAACACAAGCAATATTTGATGCACAAACAGTAGTTCTTTCTTGCCAGGATTTAGTTTAAGCTTGTCCTCCAGTTCCCGCACGGTCTCCAAGCACGAGAGCGAAGACTTGAACAGCATTTCTGGCCTGGCCTGGGGTTGTAATCTACACTTGGGCATCATCAGCATATTGAACATGCCAGACTCTAAACTGTCACGTGACTTCCCCAGTGGCTTCACGTGGATGTTGAATAGCAAGGGGGGGAAAGTACTGACCTTTGGGATACCCCACAAGGGAGCCACCATCCCGCCGACTTTGACTGACTTTGGATTGAATCTCCAGATCAACACTTCACACACCTCTAATTTTGCAGCCTGCAATGCTGCTGGTCTACAAGAAACCCCTTGAGCCTCATTTAACCTCCTTTCCCCATAAGATCCTAAAATGAAAGAAAGGAGCTGTGTCTGTATTAGCAATCTGGTGGGCATATGAGAAATGCACCTGGAGCAAAGGCAGGCTTGACGTGTGCTTATGCTAATCTGCCCGATCATCAGTAGACTGTTGTTTTATAAATAGTTACCTTTGAAATGGAGCATTGTTTAAAAGCAGATGATTGGCTTGCATTTTCATTCTTCGGGTTTTTGGGTTTTTTTTGCATCTCTGGTGGATATGCAGATTTACAGGTTGCTTTCTGTTTCCCTACAGCTTTGTCTAATATTTATAGTCTGATAATGCTGACAAAGGGAAGGGAGAGCAGATAGGGGGGACAAAACAGAATATGGGGCCTCGTGTTTCCTTCTGAAGTGCGTGTGTGCAGTCATAAAGGTGTGGTAACAAGGTATTAATCTTGCATTCTTCCCTCCTTCTATTTTTCCCCCCTTTACATGAAAACTGCTGTGATTAGAATAGGGCGAAGGGAACATAAGTATGATGAATGATAATGTCCCCATGGGAACAAATAGACCACTCAGAACAAGCAAGCGAGAGCTTTGCTAATCAAGCTGGGGGAACGATGCTTTGGTATGCTGAGAATGGCCATTGCAAAAAACCCGGACCTACATCTGAAAACAGTTGTTAGAGGCGTTGCTTTGGGAAGGAAGAATAAAGGATGTGATGGAGGTGGGCAGATTTACAGTCACAAAAGCAACTCAGCAAATGTGTTTGGCTTCTGCTGCTTTGAGGGGGTTCTCTTTTCAACCAGTCCTGCAGAGTAGAGGTTCCCAACCGTGTCTACTTTATGACTTGTGGACTTCAACTCCCAGAATTCCTCAGCCAGCATGGCTGGCTGAGGAATTCTGGGAGTTGAAGTCCACAAATCATAAAGTGGACAAGGTTAGGGACCCCTGCTACAGAGAACCAACCTCATCTGGCTTCTCTCTCCACCAGTTGTCACCACGGAGATGTTGTAACATGTCCCATAAGCACAACTACGAGAGCCAGTTTGGAAGAGTGGTGAAGGCATCGGGCTAGAAACTGGGAGACTGTGAGTTCTAGTTCTAGCTGGGTGATCTTAGGCCAGTCAGAAGCAGGACACAAGGAGAGAAGGGACTGCCTCAGATCTACCCAGACAGGAGTTTGGAAAATTCTTACCGTATTTACCGTATAATGTGCATTGCTACTTTGTTTTAGAAAAAAAGAGAAAGAAATGTGTTTATTCTAAAACCAAGACCACATTGTTGAAGTGGATGCTGACATGGAAAAGCTTTCAGTTGGTTTTTAACTGTCTAGAACAGGGTTCCCCATCCCCCCAGGCTGTGGCCTATTCAGAACCGGGCCGTGCAAGAGGTGGGGCGGTGCGCGCGTGCAGCACCCCAAAGGCTTTGCTTCTCTCTTGTGTGTGTGGAACTGCATTCATGCATATGCCCCAGCCTGCTGCTCACGTGACCCAGTTCCCTTTGCCCCCCCCCAGCCAGGCCGCCAAGCCACTTGCTCTGATACTCCAAAAGCGGAGCAGTGAAAGAAGAGGCTGAGTGGGACAAGGGCGCCCTGCTCAGCTTTGCTGACTCACCAAGGCTGCCTGTGTAGGACACACGATCTGATTTTGGAGTGTTGGGCAACCTCAGTGAGTCTGAAGAAGCATGAGAGCGCACCCCCAAAGGCCTCTCTTCTCCATGCCGAAAGCTTTTGCAAATGGCCGAAAGGCTTCGGGGGAGCGATCTCGCGCTGCTTCAGCCCTTTGCAAAAGCTTTTGGTGCAGAGAAGCCTGAAGGAGCATGAAACCTGTGCCCCCAAAGGCTTCTCTTCTTCCTTTGTGTGAGTGCAGCCCATCCCATTGCTCTTACGGCCCAGTTCCCCTCTCCTTCCCTCCCACCAGCCGGGCTGCCAAGCTGCAAAGGTTGGGGACCGCTGGTCTAGAAGACAATATGGTCAGTGGTGGGATTCAAATATGTGAACTATTCTGTTTCTTGCATTGGTAGGCATTGAAGATGCAGGAGTAACAAACAGGTACTTCTTTATTTCAGGCTGAACAGAAGTCAAAACAAGATGGCTCCACCCATATTTATACATTCACCCTGGGGCGTTGCCAGCCAATGAATGCAACGTATTTTCCCGCTGAAATGCATCCTAGTCAGCCCTTGCAAACAGCAAGTCGGGCCCAACAGGCCACGTGGTCTGCTAACGGTTTCAGGGCACCTGCACCTGTTCCCAATTAAACTCAGTGCATAACATGAACAACCGGTTCTCTGTGTGGATGCCGCTTCCGGAAGTCCATTCTGGGCCTGGGCAACAAAAAATTAGCTACCGGTTCTGCTGAAGTGGTGCGATCTGGCTGAATCCCACCACTGAATATGGTCCTATCTGTACATTTTATATTCACATCACGCATTAATACTTTTTTCCAATGCACAGTTTGCTTTGTGCTTCTCTTTATAAATATTTTAATATTTGCTCGTGTTGTCCTAAACCACAAAATTAATAAAATGCTTCCTATTTAAACCCAAGTCATCACAGCCTTGCTCTACAAATTCTTCAAGAGTTTAGCTAACCAATAAGTTGGTTTCTGACATGAGTTTTTTTTTTCCCACTAGGAAAGGAACAGGCGTCTGCAAAAAGCTTAAATCTGATCAGTTTTCTCAGAGCCCGTATCAATTTCCTCCTTGAAAGGGTTTTGGCTCTGGGTGTAGCAAAGGGCCGCCAAACATCTGCAAAACTGTCAATAGTTTTCAAAATGATAAGCAGGACATTGTTTTTAGTTCAGTGTTACAGCCCTGGCAGAAAATTGACTAATAGTTTTATCCAAAATTTAGCACCTAAGTTTCATTCCAGAGTCAAATTTTACTGCAGAATTGTGATCTGTGTTTCCATAGATGCAGTGGGAAAATAAAACTTCTTGAGAGGACTCAGCTAAATGAGGTAAAAAGACTCTTGTGGGGTAGAAGCAGAATGAAGAACAGACGCACCGAAAGATCAAATTGCAATAATTTTAATATTTCCCCAAACTCTCTTTCAGCAATTCACTTTACACAGTTGTCATTGTAAGCGTTAAACTGGTGTGTTGCAAAAAAAACCACCCCAAACCCCACCCTTTGAAATAATGCTGCTTTTAAAACCTTTAGCTATGTTGTTTGTTTTGCTTTCAGTGCAAGAAGCGAATAAAAAATAAAGGAAGAAAAAAAGAATCATTGTGTCAGAAAGTAAATGTTATCTTCTCTCCTTTTAGACCCCGTTCAACTCTGACATTTTTTTCTCTCCTCTCAGGTAGCATAGCTTGAACCTTTAAAAGAGGAGATGAAGACGAAGGTAAAATAAAAAAAGGGGGGGGGTTTGAAGGAAGAACCACAGAAGCTGGCTCCTTTCATTTTTCTGTTTGAAAAGATCTATCTGAGTCATTGATAAAAGGAAGGATTAGATCGAAAACTCTGTCTAGCTTTTCATGTTAACTTTATCTAAGGGATGCCTTTCTCCTTGGGAGTAGTTTTGGGTCACTTTTAAGAATGGCTTTAATTTTTAGAGCAAAGGAAAAGATAACATCGGCTAGGCCTGATAAAAGGAATTAATATATCAACCTCGCTATAGAATTTTTTTTTTTTTAATCCCTTCTCGCCCCTATGAGTTGTCCGTTTCTTCCTCAATCTTGTGTCCTCAACCAGAGGCCTGGGAGTCTGAGGGTTCTGCACAGTATTTTAGCTGTTCCCAGCACTGCGTTCTTTTGGACAGAGAGCTGTGATGTTCTTCCTGGGACCTGTTGGAACAAATTTCTCAGCATAGAAGTCTCAGCCCCAAGTGCTCCTACCATCACTGGGACCACTTTGGCCTTTACTTTCCATGTATGTATGTCGTCGTCATCAGCATCAGCATCGGCGACATGATAGCAGTATTCCAGTATTTGAGGGGCTGCCACAAAGAAGAGGGAGTCAAACTATTATGGAATGGAATGGAATAGAATAGAATAGAATAGAATAGAATAGAATAGAATAGAATAGAATAGAATAGAATAGAATAGAATACAGAATGGAATGAGTAGAGTAGAGTAGAGTAGAATAGAATAGAAAGAATAGAATAGAATAGAATAGAATAGAATAGAATAGAATAGAGAATGGAATAGAATAGAATAGAATAGAATAGAATAGAATAGAATAGAATAGAGAATGGAATGAGTAGAGTAGAGTAAAGTAGAGTAGAATAGAATAGAATAGAAAGAATAGAATAGAATAGAATAGAATAGAATAGAATAGAATAGAATAGAATAGAATAGAATAGAATAGAATAGCATTATGGAATAGAGTAGAGTGAAATAATAGAATAGAATAGAATAATAATTTTATTGTCACTTTGAATGTACAATAATTGGCATACATTAAAATGAAATTTCGTTGCATACAGCTCTCATCACTCCAATATACACTACATGAATATGACAAAAATAAATAAATACAGAATTATGCATATACCCACATATATTATATGACACAGAGAAACAACACAGTCTAGTTCGGATTATGTATACATGTGAATGGCGAGAAAAACGAATCTTGCGAGTTTACCAGACGATTACAGAATCGGGTAGTCCTGCTAGAAATACTTCGAAACCTCCTCCCAGAGACGAGCAACAGAAACAGACCATAAAGTGGGTGTGGGGGGTCTCTAACAATGCTTTGAACTCTGCACACATAGTCTTATACAGTAAGCAGCATCCTGAATACCAGGGAGTGAGCTTCCTATGATCTTCTTGGCTGTCCTTACCTCAGTCTATCCGCTGAGTCTATCCACCTTGCTGCTGGTTGTTCTCTTTCCTTCCACCTTTCCCAGCATTAGATTGTTCTCCAGAAAGCTGGGTCTTTGCATAATATGTCTGAAATAAGACAATTGGTTTACCCCAAGCTGGTCCATTCTGGGGAATGGCCTAGAGATGGATGCCGCTCAGAGGAATCTCTCAGAGAGGGCTGAAAAACACTTTGGAGCGCTAGGTAAGTCTAAGTGCTATTGCCAGGGCTTTTTTTCTCATAGAACGCCCAGAACGGAGTTCCGGCACCTTTTTTGGATGGAACCTTGTAGGGTAGGCAAGGCGGGTTGTATGACGTGTGTGAGTTCCGGCACCTTTTTTTTTTTTTTTAAAGAAAAAAAGCACTGGCTATTGCTATTGCTACTTCAACTCCCAGAATTCCGCAGCTAACCACTCCAATTCTGGGAGTTGAAGTCCACCAAGATTGAGTAACTACCGTATGTATTATCATTAGCAATAGCAATAGTAATTGCAATAGCTATTACTATTGTATAGCTATTGCTATTACTAATGCAGTCTTCTCAATTTTGGTAGACTTCATCTCCCAGAATTGGAGTGGTTAACTGGAGAATTCTGGGAGCTAAAGTCCACATGACTTCAAGTTGCTAAGACTGAGAAACACTGGCCTAATGAAATCTACAAACGACAGTATTATACATGGG
Source organism: Protobothrops mucrosquamatus (assembly GCF_001527695.2). Classification (NCBI taxonomy): domain Eukaryota; kingdom Metazoa; phylum Chordata; class Lepidosauria; order Squamata; family Viperidae; genus Protobothrops; species Protobothrops mucrosquamatus. Next base: position 226,431 of record NW_015387345.1, on the reverse strand, counting down.
TAGTCATACGAAAGATACAGATAGCTATGGATAATCTTTTCTGTAGCTGGGGATTTTTCCTTTAAATATAAATTGGCTTTTGACAGCTGCAGGGAGCAGGCAGACGATTCCTGCTGTTTCCAGAGAGGATGAGGCCATTTAAAAAAAAATTGTTTGGGTGGAAGTTGATATTATTTAAGAGGATTTCTTTTGAAATTCTCTACTTTGCCATTAGGTTCCAGTGGCACAATTTATATCAGCTTTTCAAAACAAGCTGCGGGATGGGCCTATTCCTAATTTAGATCCTGGATTTCTTCTGAGGTGTCCTTGAAGATACTGTAGCTATAGCTTTTTTTCTTGCCAAAAATTATGTACACTTGTGTGTGTGTGTGTGTGTGTGTGTGTGTGTGTGTGTGTGTGTGTGGGCACCAATCATCCTGGCTAAAAATAAGAACGAGGAAAGAAAGAATGTAGTGATAAGCAACATATTTGATACCAAAACCTGTCTCTTCCACAATTAAAAAAAAATCTAAAGGTACAATAAATTTTACACCTCTCACCAAAGGTAGCAAAATATAAGTTGCACCAATCTTAAGGATGAAAGATATTTTATATTACTCATGTTCCACACAATCTACGTACATGGTTTGGATACCAATAGCTCCAAATCTAAGTTATGTCAAGCTAACACAATCAGGAATTGTGGTTGCATTTGAATGTTGTCTACGCTTATGGCTTTCCCTGCATAAAACCAGAGGTTCGACATTCTTACCCTTGGTTTCTGTTCCATTTTCACCTTTGAGAACTAGCAGTTGGGTTAATGGCCAAAGATAATTTTCATAGAAAGGAAGATTGATAGCTAGATTTCTGTACCTTTCTGTACATAGAGTGGAGAGAGAGAAGAGGATTATTGTCTGAACAAATACTTTCTCAAACCAGGATTGTCAAGATCATAAGGATATACAAATGAAAAGAAGGTATACATGCAAGGAAGAACTATGGTGCTTGGTTTAACTGTTGTGGTGTGCAAAGAGAAAGTAGGAGGATCTCAATCCATCTTCCATTCAACCAGCTCTTTTTTCTGCAACTCTCTTAAATAAACCCTGTGTAACAGTTACAAAAACACACATGGAGCCAGGGTCAAATTATAACATAATTACATTGATAGGGAACACCTGCACTTCACTTTCTTTTTGTGCCTCTCTCAAGGATGCTAGAAGCCATGAGATTTGGGAAGCAGTGAGCTTGGAAGAGTGGGAGAGTAGGTGCCACAGTTCCCGGCACCTACAGTGATGAGGAATAGTGTACTAATTCTATAATCTATAATGGACACCATTATAATAAGCACATTATGTGAGTCCTGCAGAAGACATCAAAGCCATTGCTTTCTGTAGACATTCTAGTTTGGAGGAAACAAGACTTCCTTAGAAGTTGAGAGCTAATATTCCAAAAAATTCTGACCAGCATACAGAATAAGCTACAGTGAATTATGATGGCTAGAGAAATCCGATATCCTAGACTTTCTGCTCTGAAGCTCAGAAAACACATTTGGCCAACTGCACTGTTTGTTTATTTGGTTTCCAGTTCATGCAGTTATTCTTCTGAGAGATTATCCTAAAAAGATAATTCCTAATGGATTTCTGAGGCTGATCCTAAAACTATTATTTCTTTCATTGGAAAGCCTTCTTTCTAAAATCTGCTTATATTTCCTCTTGCTCTTTCCCTCCCCCCTTCCTCTTAAAGATAAAAAAAATGGAAAAGGAACAGTTATGACAATGTCAGCCCTGTAGATAATGAGAGCATCTTAGATCTTTGCACATGTCTTTCAAAGATGATCTGGTCAGGAGAGTTAATGGCTAATATTTGAGATAATTTGGAGGGAAGAGCATCATATGATGCTGCCAATACCCACTTGGTTTTCCTTGGCATTACTTTCAGCACAATTTTAAAGCACTTGCATAGGTCGAATACAACTTGGAAATAAATAATGCAAAGAGGCAAAAAAAAAAGAAATAGACAATTTGGAATTAACCTGTGACCCAGCTGATCTGACAATTTGATCTACTCTAAACATGAATGATGTATCAATGGGTCATTTACAGATGACAGGGATGATTCTGTATGATGCAATAATAAAAAAAAAAAGTACAGGTATTCCTTGACTTGCAGCAGGATGCTTAACAATCATTCAAAGTTACGATGGACCCTTCAGAACAGTGGTTCTCAACCTTTTTAATGCCACGACCCCAACCGGTCGTAAGTCGAGGACTAAACCGGTCATAAGTCGAGGACTAAACCGGTCGTAAGTCGAGGACTACCCAACCGGTCGTAAGTCGAGGACTTTCCCTGCCCGGGAGTGCCGCGCATGCGTGGTTCCACCCCCTGCGCCGGCCGAGGCGTAGCTGGCAAGCGGCAGAGACGGAGCAGGCCGACCACCAGCTGGCCCAGCTCAAGGGAGGTAAGGCACCCGCCGGAAAAGGGGAAAAAAAATGGCGGACAGCCTTGCTTGGCGACCCCCGTGAAATGGTCGATCGACCCCAAATGGGGTCCCGACCCACAGGTTGAGAACCGCTGCTTCAGAAGGTTATTATGACCCAGTTCCAAAAGTACGACAGGCCGCTCCCAGTTCATGGGAGTTCAGGCACTCGGCAATTGGCTTGCCTTTATGGCTGTTTTCATCATCCCACAGTCATGTGACTGCAATTTACAACATTTTTGCCAGAAAATGGCATTTACTTTTGGCTTTCAGCAAAAACAGCCCATAATTTGCTTAACAACTATGGTGATTCACTTAACAGCCACTGCAAGAAATCAGGTCCATCCTGGGATGACTTGGTTTATAACAGG
>NW_015387345.1:219825-223440 GCF_001527695.2 Protobothrops mucrosquamatus | reverse complement strand
GCAATTGGCTTGCCTTTATGGCTGTTTTCATCATCCCACAGTCATGTGACTGCAATTTACAACATTTTTGCCAGAAAATGGCATTTACTTTTGGCTTTCAGCAAAAACAGCCCATAATTTGCTTAACAACTATGGTGATTCACTTAACAGCCACTGCAAGAAATCAGGTCCATCCTGGGATGACTTGGTTTATAACAGGGGTAGGCAACCTTGGCTCTTTTATGACTCGTGGACTTCAACTCCCAGAATTCCTGAGCCAGCCATGCTGAGGGGAAAGGGAGAGGTTTTCAAGCTGAGCCATGCTGGCTCAGGAATTCTGGGAGTTGAAGTCCACGAGTCACAAAAGAGCCAAGGTTGCCTACCCCTGGTTTATAACCATCATGACTTTTCAACCATAATGGGTAGGCTCTCTTATGGTGGTAAATTGAGGACTAACTTTAACTTCTTTTCATTGAAATTTCATGTGCGGTTTGGTGTTTAACAAGGATCCATTTGTAATCCTGGGAAATTATTTTAGGCTTTCCTTGTAAATAATTATTTTTTTCTTATTGGACCTGAGAGCTTTAAGTCCCCATAACAAGATGTTATGTTGCTCCCATTCAATTTCCTGGGAGTGGATGGAGACATAGCAGATACTTCTTTAGAAGCAAAAGACTTCAGGTTTTGTTCCTTCTGCTTCCAGGTAGAGGTCAGAATATCTGTTGCATGAAACCACTTAACTGTCAGTCAATGCGGAATGTACCACATACATATGTTGTATAGCAGCTGTCTGTATTTTCACAATCTCCTCAGGACATTAGATCAGCTTGCAAAGGACTTTCAAAACCAGGCCAAGAGTTGCATGAAAGAGGAGCTTGGATCAAAACTTAGCAGTAAATCTACAGCTTTAAAAGCTCTCAAAGACACTTTGGCCTTGAAGCTAAGAGTGCTTCAAGTATTGACATAACTGACATCTCTGTACTGAGAACCAAGTGGCCCTTGGCTCATCTCTCACACTACAAGACTCTGAAAGCTGCCCGACCTTAGGTTGCCCACCCTAAGTTGAGGGATGGAGGATTGTTGACGTAGAACTGTCTATTTGTCCTCCAGCAAGATTTGTTTCACCTGCTTTGCTCTACTTAATGATCGGCCTGCTCCTAACTAGCCTCTTGCAAGAAAAAAAATTAGATGGGGATTATTTTTACTTCAATCTTGATAAGGAAACCACTGACAAAAAAATATGACATTTATTTCCACAGGCTCAAAATTTGCACGATTGTTTACCTTCTCCCTGCACAGAACAATGCAAGACGTGCTCAGGGCTAACCTTTCCTTTCTAAACACCCTCTTTGTGTTTAAACCTTTTTTTCACCCTATGGATATGTCCCAGAAAACTATGGTTTTAGTACTACTGTACGTCATGGTGTTATGATGAAAGTTGTTGAAATGAATGGGAAGTTAGAAATAAGCTCTTCTAGCTACCTTATCAGAGTGAACTTGGTGAAGGTAGTGTATAGTCCCAGGAGGGAGGGAGGGTCTGACTCTCTGAGGGCAAAGAGGCAGGGGATCTTGGAATACCTGGTAGGCAGGAAGGTGCCAGAGACAGCATCTCAATAAAGGAGAATATTGGCAGCTCAGGGTTGAAAGGAAGGCCCCTTGGTGCTTTCTGAGCTTGGTTGATTTCTTGCAGATGTTTCATTATCCAAATATCAGCAGTAACACCATCAGTGCTAGTAAGGAGTGGGGTTTGCTCTCAGTTTATATTCTAGTGCAGGGGTCTTCAAACTTGGTGCTTTTATGACTTGTGGACCTCAACTCCCAGAATTCCTCAGCCAGCGTGCCTCAGCCAGCGTGCACAAGTCATAAAAGGGCCAAGTTTGAAGACCCCTGGTTTATATTCTAGTGCAGGGATGTCAAACTGCCGGCCCGCGGACGAGACATGCCATCCGGAAGCCGCGCCCACCCCATTGCCGGCAATGGCAAAACTGTCCCGATACGTCTCGCAATGTCACGAGTTTGACATGTCTGTTCTAGTGGCTTGCCTTATCAGTGTTGGTGGGAGTGGTCCTAGAGGTTCTACGGTTGGGCTGTTTACTGTTAGTTTGTTCGACAGTCATTTAATTGGGGTATTGTTTTCTTCTTGATTGTTGGTCTGAGGTTAATCTTGGTGTTAATCTATGCCTCCTCTGGATATTGATTGCTGCTAGGGAGGTATTTTGGTCTTTGTGTTCCTTTTTTGGGGCTTGTTGATTGTCTCTTTTGCACAGTATGTAGCTGTTGGTTATGTCTATGTGTCTATTGATGGCCAATTTGTCAGCATGCCAGGCTTCCAGAAATTCTCTAGCATTTTTGGACTTGGCTTGGTCTAGGATTAGTGTCTCCCTAGCAGTTCACAGAACATAACTATGGTTATGCAGATAGCTGCTTTAGTCTGGTAAGATATCTGTCTGTAAGTGCACAACAATAAATGAACTACTCAGAAGTCTGAAAAGGGGTGTCTGGTATATATTCACTCAATCTGATGCCTTTCATATGTGTTGGATTCCACTCCCATCGTCTTGGTATGAATCACACCATAAACACCTGCCTTGGTGTTTGGATATCACCAAGTTGGCAAACAATGGGTGAGCATAACTGCTGATGCTTCTAAAATCATCTCCACTCCCTGACTTTATGGCAGACAATTTGCAGTTTCTTTTTTTACAATAACATTTCCTTTCCTTTCCTTTCTTTCTTTCTTTTTTTGTTAGTATTTGCAGGAAGACAGTTTCAATGAATGTGGCTGTCATCAGATAATCACATCTCTGGGGGATTATAGACATCTGGCTATGATTTATAAGATCCCAAAGGATTGATTTCTCCTCCCCCCACTTAAAGATAAGCATACCCCCTGCTGTGTTTTATGATTTGGAAAATACAATCTAGGGCTGTTACTGCTTGCAAATACCATTTACACTCTGGGATTTATTTTACTCTACTCGGCTGCATCTTTCAATTGTAAAAGGGAATGTAGAGAGATAGAGATGTAAAGTGAGACCCATTCCCAACAAGGTGTAAATGGAAGGGAATCATTTTCACTTGTTCCTCAACATCCTGGTTCGTTTCCCCAGCCCCCAAACAATTGAAGGAAACACATAAAGGCTTCCTTTTCTTTCCAAAAGCCACAATGATCACGAGAATTTGATACAGAATGCATTTTTGTTTGTTTATGTGCTTTTCTGGCACTCTGTTGAGATGGACTCGGAAGATTGTTTTGAGATTTAAAACTCATTTGACCTGAGTTTGATTTCTGCTGATACTATGGCCATGGCCATGTAGCATCGTTAGCAGTAATATGAAAGCCCCTTCCCTTCCCTTCTTTTGCCCTGCCATCCCCTTTTCTTCCCTCCCCTCTTTTTGCCTCCCCGACTGGTCATAAGTTGAGAACCAGCTTAGCTACATTTAGACAATATACAATATAATTATTACATTAAATAGGCTGAACTTGCACAACTTTTCAATAAACAAATCAAGAATAATACTAAATGTGCAGATGCAATTATTCGGTCAAATAACCTTGAGAGCTTCAGTGACTTCATTTATACAATGTATAGAATTTGACCAGCTTTAGCTGTGTCTCTTTTTGGAATCCCTTCC
>NW_015387345.1:210146-218317 GCF_001527695.2 Protobothrops mucrosquamatus | reverse complement strand
TCCCTCCTTCCTTCCTTCCTTCCTTCCTTCCTTCCCTCCTTCCTTCCTTCCTTCCTTCCTTCCTTCCTTCCTTCCTTCCTTCCTTCCTGTTCTGTAATGTTGTCTTACATTTTAGTGTATTGTGGGATTCCGCAAAGAATGAGGGTTAATTCAGTCACCCGATTAAAGTGTTGTGCAGCCACAAAGAGAGGCTAAGAAGTGGCACTTAGAGAATGTCAGTGTGAGCTACCCATCTCATGAGCTCCCTTAGAGATCAATGGAAAGGTGTACAGGGTTGAATCACTGTTGGTAATTGAATGTACATGAGGAAGCAGAGCCCTCCAACCAATTTGTGCGTGGATTTTCTAAGTGTTCCTTCACCGAAGACGAGAATGCTTCAGCAAAAGAAATTCAGCAAAACAGGTAACGCTGATACCGCTCAGATCAAAAACGGGCAGTGGATTAAACATGGAATTTCGAATGTAATGACAAATTCACAAGGAGAACTCCCTGGAAGTTCTGAATGCAGCCATTCTACTTGCCCCGTTCTCTCCCACTCTTTTAAGATGTATGGATTTCCAAATCTCTCGACATTTTCCATTCAAACTAGGCCAGTGCAAGCAAAGAGGCTCAATGATAGCAGAAACATATTCATTTATACTCCTGGTTAGAGGAAGACTCGGAGAAAGAAAAGAAGAAGAACTACCGATGGTTGCACAAATACGATTTATTTGGGACGCTGTGCATCCCAGCAATTCCCTAACAAGGTGAGCGAAAGGGGCATAGAGGATGCCTTTGAACTGGAGAATCACCCCTGGAAAGCTAGGGAGGAAGAGGGAGGGGAGAAGAGGAGTGGGAAGGGGGGGGGAAAAGAACCCCCAGCCTTCTCCAGTTTGTCAGCCACGGAGCACATCTCTGACTTCTGAAACATTTTCCCCCAATTATTTTTGTAAAGTATTGATTGCAATTTAATTTTGCAGGCCTGACATGAGAAGTGCTTTCCGCTGAAGGCTCTCACAGGAGATTGTAATCAGGGTCTAGCCTGAAGGTGAAGCACAAATACAGAGGGATTTAAAAAAAAAAGAATATATATATATATATATATATATATTCTCTCTGTTTCCGTCCTCTCCATCAGTACCACGATTGGAGCAGAGGGCATCCTCAAGCAGATTAATTTTTGACGATGGGATCGATGAAAGATGCTCTCTCTATTCTCTTTTGCTCCTTTTCTCTCTTTTTTTTTGCCTCCTGACACCGAGCCATCTAATTTGCTGTTTATCTTTAGCTTATTGAGTGCTGAGCATTGTTAAATCATCCCTTTCAGCTGTTTAATTTTGGAGGTGAATCTGCACGCTCTCTTCCCCCACCCCTCTCCTCCACTTCCCAGAGCCTTGGCATAACTCTTTCTTTTCCCCCCTTAAAATGAACAAGATGATGGGCGGATGGCCGCCCGCTCCTGACACCGGGTTACTGCTTCTGAGTCTGTTAAGTACTCCGAGGTACAGTTAGAGCACTTTTGAGCTGCTTTTTCTGTGCTGCTAGCCATAGATCAGAGGATCTCTAGGGAAATCATTACTTGCCATTATTATTATCCCGAGCACCTTCATCTATCCTCCCTTGTTTCCTAACTCCATCGCTTGATGAACTGCTTAGATGTGAGGACACCTTTAACTCAAGGCCTTGCCATTAACCCTTTGGGGGCCACAGGGCTCCCCGCTCTCTTCTTTCCCCCCCCCTTCTCCTGCATCCTCCCTTTGATAACTCGCCAACTACGTGCCTGGTTTTCCAAACGGCCAGGGCTTTAATAGCATCTTCAGAGCAACAGCGCAGCGGCGTTATCCTTGTTAATTGTCGGTGACACTTAAGGAAAACAACAACAACAACAGGTTTACATCCACCTTAACGTCAGATTTAAATCCAGCTGAGGTTTTTGTTTTTATTTTTTTCAGTTGAAGGTGTGCTGTTTTTAATTAGGGGGTCTTTTGTTGTGTGGGAAGGGGGGAGAGGAGAGGGGGGACGATTGTTCTGATTTTCAGAGGCAGCAAAAGAGCCGTTGGCAGGACTGGAGAATGAGTGCAAGGTGAAGGGAGGTGAGGATCAGGGTGAACATCTGGAGAAGAAATGGCCAAGGCGATGTGACATAATCTTTCATGGCGAGTCATGGAGAGCCTTTCACCTTCAGATTGGAACGGGTGATACATACACACCTGAAATGAGTCATGGAAATAGTAGGCTAATTTTTTTTCCTTACAAAATTTGCAAGAAATATCTCTCTCTTCCTAATTCTATTTCTCTGCTGTACCTATTTCAGAAACGATTTGGAAGGTCCCTTCCAACTTTACTATTATTATTATTATTATTATTATTATTATTATTATTATTATTATTATATCATTTGCTTTGGTTATTGCAAAGAATGCAGTACTCTTCTGCTTCTCATTAAAGCAGCCAATTCTTTTCAGGCTTCCACATGAAAAAAAAAAGATGCTGCTGCTTTAAAGAAGTTTAAGTTAATGAGACTCATAAAGCAGCAGTTTTTCTTCTTCTTCTTCAGAATAACACTGTGTTTCTTCCAAATCATTTTTGAAGCATGCATAGCTCTAATCCGAACATACATGGCCATATCTAACTAGGATGGTGATATATTGACAAAACACGTGCTGTGACATCACGGCACTGGTTTTGACTTCTTGTCCTTGCATTGTGATGTTGCATGAAACTTCATAAAGGATAGAATTTGTGTAATGATGTTGTATAATACATAGCTGGCTATTTGTTCCCTTTGCCCCACACTCACATGCACATAGATGGACATATACACATCAAAGCAATGAGTTGTGCGCACTGAACAATATCTAAAGTGTGTCTTTTAAACTTGTATCTTTAACATTAGTGGACTTCAATTTTCAGAATTCCCCAGTCGACAAATATTATTTCTTAAAATGTCTTTGAGACACTCCTGATCCTTTAAGCTTTCATTAAGGTTACCTGTTCTTGGTGCAAACATATGAATGATCCTTGCTGATAGCAACATTCTTTCTGCTGTCATCTATAGAGTGTCCAAATTTTGAAGTTGTGGTGTAATAGCTCTAATTTTGTTCATGATGAATGGCTGCATCCCAGAGGTTTACTTGGAAGTAGGAGGCAGCCTTTGGGAGGAAGTGTAGAAGATTAAGGGGGAGCATTCTGGTAAATCAGTATTTCATAACTGGTCATAGATATTGTAGGAAGAATGCTGTGCCAGTGGTAAAAAAAACAATCCTAATGAATCCTGTAACACCTTTTCTGTTTAAAAAAATGGAATTAAGAAGCATACGCTTTTGTGAGTTGCAAGTCATATCAGGGGCAACTGGTGATGTTATTCCAGCAGATGTTTGGTGTGAACATTTCTATAATGGAATGTGAGAATGCCCTTGGAAGATGGAGGAAAGAGATGTTGCTGAGCAAAGGATCAGATAAAAGGAGGAGGAGCCCTCAAATGAGTAACAGGGAGGGAAAGGGACCTCCTAAACTTGTCAGGTGGTAAAAAGAGCCAGCAGGAGAATTGGACTTTCAGGCTTGCAAGATTCTGCTAATGTAGCCTTGCAATAAAGTTGAATTAGTTTGTTTTTCTTGTCTTACTTGACAGATTGACAGTTCTCAAAATCTATTAATATCAAATGTTCAGAGAAAGTACCCTGGACTATCCTCCTTTTAGAATTCCTCTTTGTTTTTATTTATATTTTGCATATATAAATGTATTTTATATAAGAAATTCATCAGAATTTCCACATTGAAATGTATGGAGTATTAAGGTATGGAACTGAGTCTTCCCTTAAAACATGGCCTGCACAAAGTGCTCTACAGGATTAGGAAGGAACTCTAACTGGAGTATGCAAACGAGTACAGTAAGTCCTCAGTTGAGATAACTTATTGAAGGGCTACCAAAATTAGGCTCCAAAATTCAAAAGTATCACTAGATGGCAGTAGAGGCACTTTTTGCATCACATTGTTGCCTTCTAGTGGTCATTCCGTTCCCCTCCCCTCCACCTTTCTCCAGACTTAAACCAGAATAAATCCTCTGAAACTATTTATCCCATTTGTTTGACCATAGCAGAGTTATCTAGCTTCTTTGCTGAGTCCAGTATATCCCAGAAACCCAATACAACACAAACAAGGTACACACAGAAATAAAAATCAGTTGCTTTCAGGAATTGAGAAGCTAAATTCTGGTGGTGAAGTCTTCAAAGTCAGGGAGAAAAACTATCTTTATAGAAAATTCTGTCATCAACAGGTGACTATTTTTTATGTAAGCATTTCATGAGAACCTTGTCTTGTAAGGTCAATGTAGAGTTTATCATTCGTGATGATGATGATGGATATAATAATAATAATAATAATAATAATAATAATAATAATAATAATAATAATAATAATAATAAAGTTGGAAGTGACCTTGGAGGTCATCTAGTCCAACCCCCTGCTTAGGCAGGAAACCCTATACCATTTCAGACAAATGGCTGTCCAGTCTCTTCTTGAAAACTTCCAGTGTTGGAGCATTCACCGCTTCTGGAGGCAGGTTGTTCCACTGGTTAATTGTTCTGACTGTCAGGAAGTTTCTCCTTAGTTCTAGGTTGCTTCTCTCCTTGATTAGCTTCCATCTGTTGTTTCTTGTCTTGCCTTCAGGAGCTTTGGAGAATAGCTTGACTCCCTCTTCTTTGTGGCAGCCCCTGAGATATTGGAACACTGCTATCATGTCCCCCCTCGTCCTTCTCTTCATTAAACTAGACATACCCAATTCCAGCAGCCATTCCTTATATGTTTTAGCCTCCAGTCCCCTAATCATCTTTTTTGCTCTTCTCTGTACTCTTTCTAGAGTCTCAACATCTTTTTTACATCACGGTGACCAAAACTGGATGCAGTATTCCAAGTGTGGCCTTACCAAGGCATTGTAAAGTGGTATTAACACTTCACGTGATCTTGATTCTATCCCTCTGTTGATGCAGCCTAGCACTGTGTTGGCCTTTTTGGCAGCTGCAGCACACTGCTGGCTCATATTTAGGTGATTGTCTTGTCCACTAGGACTCCAAGGTCCCTCTCACAGTTACTGCTATTGAGCAAGGTACCCCCTATACTATACCTGTGCATTTGGTTTTTCTTGCCTAAATATGATCTTCATGAGTCCAAATCTAAATCATGGGTCCCCAACGCCCAGTTCATGGACCAGCACCAGTTTGTGGCCTGCCAGGAACTGAGCTGTGCAAGCAAGCGAAGCCCCTTCCACACTTACATGGGATCCAGGCCATGCGTGAAACTATGCCCCCCTCCCCAGTCCCTGGAAAACCTGCCTTCCATGGAACCAGTCTCTGGCACCCAAAAGTTTGGGGGGTCACTGTTCTGGATAAAAAATTCTATGCCCAGACTTCATTTTCCCTCAGATTAAATTCATGTCTCTTGCCTTCTTACTTTATTTGAGAAAAGGAAGGGTAATATTCCAAATTGTAGGGAATCTAGGAAGTCCCAAGGCAGAGACTGAGATATCTTCATTTGTCTTCCAGAGATTATTTTTTGCAAGGCTCAACATGGCTTGCCTTGCTCTTACTTAGTGTAAAAGTTAATCCATCTCCGGTCGTTTCTGTACTCTGTATAGACGTGAGGACCATTCCAGAGGAAGTGGAAACTGAAGAAAAAAAAGAGTAAATAAATAAATTCTGGACACTCCATGAATATTAAACAGTGACAGTAGAAGGGTGGGAATATAATTAAGTCATGTTCACAATAGAACTTGCCTCATTTGCCATTAATTGGGAACTGAAGCTGTCTGAATGAGTCAGAGTTTCAACGGCAAAAAAGAGGATGGCCTCAGAGAGGCAGTTATTTAAATATAGAAAAGCCTGTCCATTAATTCAACTGTGTGCCAGCTGAGGAAGATGGAACTAACCATGTTCTCGTGCTTAGCCCACAGGGCAAATAGAAATGAATGTGTCAGTGGACAGCCAGGATAAGGAAGCTGCTTCAGAAATGGATGTAGTGTATGCGTGTATGAATTTAAATCTCTCTTAAACTAATAATAGCCTGCCTCCCCAATTGATTGTGTTATGTGTTTGCATCCTCCTTACACATAATGTGACCACTGAGAGTTTGGAATTTGTAACTGTCCAGTGACAGATGCCTGAACATCTGTTTTCTACAGCTAGTGTTGACTTCAAGGAGTTCCTTTAGTAACCCAGAAAAAGCTTTTAGAACAGGGGGAAAAATGCCTTCCTATATAAAAAAGGACTTTTGGACCATGAAGGCCTTAAACAAATATTGTAATTTTAACCTGACAAAAAAGCTAAAGCTATTCATAGAGGGGAGTAAGGATACTAATCCCATTACAGGTAGTCCTCAACTTACGGCTACAGTTGAGCCTCAAATTTCTGTTGTTAAGTGAGACATTTGTTAAGTGAGTTTTGCCCCCTTTTGTGACCTTTCTTGCCACTTTCTTGTTATGTGAATCACCACAGTTGATAAGTTAGTAACATGGTTGTTAAGTGAATCTGGCTTCCTCATTGATTTTGCTTGCCAAAAGGTTGCAAAAGGTAATCACATGACCTTAGGATACGGCAATGGTCATAAGTATGAGTCAGTTGCCAAGCTTCTGAATTTTGATCACATGATCAAGGGGATGCTACAAAAGTCATAAGTGTGAAAAATGGTCACAAGTCGCTTTTTTCAGTGCCGTTGTAACTTTGAAAACTAAATGAATTGTTGTAAGTCGAGAACTTACCTGTAATATTTTCTGTCCTGACCTGTCTGGTGGATTTTTTTTTTCTTTAGGGTGGACCTGAATAAACTACACAGAGACCAAGCATGGCCCCCAGCCTGAAAAGACAATTACGTCTTCTAGTGATGGAATAAAAAAAACCATGTTGGTCAAGGAGATGTGAAAAAGGCTCATATTCCTCATACACAGGACTATGAAGGTGGGCCGTGTTCAGTGATGGGATTCAGCCGGTTCGCACCAGTTCGGCAGAACCAGTAGCTAAATTTTGTTGAGTTCTGAGAACTGGCTGAATGCACACTTCTTCTGGAAGTCCGTTCTAGACCAGGCCTCCCAGGCCTAGAACGGCCCACCAGAATTTGGGGATGCCACTTCTGGAAGTCCGTTCTAGGCCTGGGAGGCCCAGGCCTGCATCCACACAGAGAACCAGTTGTTCAGGGATTTGAATCCCACCACTGGCCGTGTTCATTATTCCCTCTTGCACAAACTGCTGGGAATCTAGTAAAACACCAAACACCCCAACTCATCTCAAAAACTTTCAAGCATTTTCAATCTATATGATTGCTTTGCTGACATATTTTTTGCTACGATAGGAAATGAAGTGAGTGATGAAAGCAGATTTGCACAATCAGACTTATGTGGAAAGTGATGAGGGAAAAAAAACCCCAACCATATTCAGCTATATCATTTTAGAGGATTACAATCATGCAAAACTAAATTATAGCAAATTAGATCAAGATGATGGCACGAAGAATGAGATATCAGTTTAATTCTCTACATTCCTTGGAGCCGCCCGACCTAGCAGTGGCCCAGTTTTGTTGAGAATTTTTGTTCTTCAGGGTTTAACTGTCGTATCTGAGCATAAGCTATGACTGAATAAGATTCTCTCCTTTTTTTCAGTCTTGTTCAGTGTGTTTTTATGAGCCCTAAAATAAGCAGAGAATACTAAAGTCACCATGCATCTGAGTAGAGTGGGTCTAAGCCAATTGCCTAAGCTAGTTCAGGGGATTCCGCTTAGGTGAAACATCTAATAAATTCTCATAGAACCAAAATCACTGTTGATGATAGTGGCAAAATCTTGGAGTAGTGATGGTGCTTTCTAGACATCAATTGGAAATCTTATATAAGATTGTGTGGCTCTACTGTCCACATCCGTGGATTCCTACTGGTTCTTAAGTCATTTTACTGTGTAAGACAAGAAGATATTTAGGCAAGAAAAACCAAATGCACAGGTATAGTATAGGGGGTACCTTGTTCAATAGTAGTAACTGTGAGAGGGACCTCGGAGTCCTAGTGGACAATCACCTAAATATGAGCCAGCAGTGTGCTGCAGCTGCCAAAAAGGCCAACACAGTGCTAGGCTGCATTAACAGAGGGATAGAATCAAGATCACGTGAAGTGTTAATACCACTTTACAATGCCTTGGTAAGGCCACACTTGGAATACT